>NC_066848.1:2192029-2492029 GCF_001640805.2 Lates calcarifer | reverse complement strand
CAGCTGCCTCTGCTGTCACTGGAATCGGGGTTATGTCTGCCACGACACCTGCAGAGTTTGCTGATCCACACTTTTCACCCCCTTAGGTCTACACTCCTCTATCCTTCTGCCAAACACAAACAACTCCATTCTGTTCATTCTCTGTTCATCCTCTCTTCACATGACTCTTTCCTCTGTCTCTGGCCTTTTCTCTTTGTCCATTTTCCATCCATCTGTCCTTCACTATCATTCCATCTTTTAGTCGCAGACCTCTCAGATGCCTAAATTCACTCTTCAGATTTAGCATACAACACACAAACCCTTTTCAAAATGTCATACTTGTGGTGTTGCTTCCCACCTCTGCATTTTCACTCATGCTTTCAACTGTGCTTGTCGAATTATCTTTCCTTTGTTTGGTTTAATTGGATGTCCCTGAATCAGCTGCCACTTTTCACGAGCTACTCCTGTAAGAAATAAGTCATTAATCAGGCTGTTTTTACATAATCAAGTTCTCTCTTTGCTATTTCAGACAAATGTCAATACATGAACATTCCTAGAGGTCATGCTCTTTTCAAGCAACCCCCCCCCCCACACACACACACACACACACACAGACACACACATCCGCCCTCTCTGATCAATTTGTGTCAACAACATCCAGTCGGAGAGAGTTTCCACCTCCAGCCACAATCAGTTATCAAGCCTGCAAACTCAATTTTTTCTTCATCTCTAAGATAATGAGGGTTACAGATTGGATGACCTGTGATTCAGAGCCTCAGATGCTGGCTGCCAGAATTAAGAAATGCAGAGACAGAATGCACTGTAATAATCATGTCGGCAGTGAAGAGTAAACAAACAGCAAATGAGTTTAGTTAGACATGCATCAGATTGTTGAAAAGTGATTTCTGCCCACAGGAGAACAGGAAGACTCCAAAACAAATTGACAAGCGACAAATATGAAACAGAGCAACATGGATGTCCCAGTGGAGTTCTCTTTCTCACCATTCAATACGTGCTACTGCTATTCTAATATTTACTTGAGTCCAGCTCCAGTTCAGTCGACCAGATTCGGAGAAAAATATAGTCTAAAAGCTCAATGTTGGACTTTGTCCATCGGCAGCTTTTCATTCAGCTCTCTGCCATTACCAACTGTGCAAGCATCGTTTGCTTGGAGATTTTACCCATGGGAAGAGTAGTTTAGACTACCCCGTATAGACTGGTGAAATAAAACAAAGAGCTGAAGTCTGCAGAGCTGTAGAGTGGAGGTACACCTGCGACCTTTGGCTCAACATTTTCTATCAGAGAATTTACAAAATATTTACTAAATACTTGAAACAGCTCAACAGGCTCCACCTGCAGCAGGTTGGGGATGGGGGGGTATGAGATTGTGGATGCGTATCACAGTTTCAGTCTCAGTTTTACAATCATCACATCCCTAATATATATGAATATTTTTATTAGTACAGCAGAGTCAATAATCCATAATATTTTCATGATCTGTAAGCCCATATTTCATTCTGTTTGTGGCCACATTTTCTCTGCAGTTGTCATTCAGTGTATGTACATTCAGTAATTGAATTCTGAATTCAGATGGCCCAGCTAAGCATGGCGGATTTACAGCAAAACTATGCATGCATGTAATCCAGCACAATTTTATCTCATTGGCTCATTGTTTACTGCTCACTCCCTTTACACACACAGAGCTGTTCAAGCTGCTGCTCATGCAAATGGAACATCCTGCCACCGCTTCACATTAAAAGCGTTAAACAGGCAAAACACAGGGTGGCAGCAGACACAGAAAACACAGTGTTAACCATGAGAAGTTCAGAGATGCAGCTACAAAACAAAAACAAAAAACCCTCAAAAATCAGGTCATGGCTGCTCATCTTTCTGTTAAAACAATGGGAGGTTGTTTAGTTACACTCTTTTCTGTGTTTGTTTCTGTTTTTTGTTTAATCTATGTTTTTTAAAATCATCAACCCAATAACCATAACAGAAATAAAGATAACATTGTTATAGATTAAAAATACATTTTTGTTTTTCAGCCACAGAGACAATGTGCCCTGATGACTCTGTGACCAATCCTCTACAAAAAGATTTTCTCCATAAAACCAGAGTGCAAGAGCTCCCATCCTTAACATGCAGGCTAAACAATCCGCTTATTCTTAAACAGTCTAAGGCCTGACATTCTTCTCCTTCCCAACATCTCACAAGGCTTTCTGAGACTTGGCCAAGGCTCTGGGCTGCATCCCAGGGCTGCTCCTAAGCTTTCCTGTGAGAGGAGAGGATGATACGCAGTGAGCCGAACACTGTTTTAAGGAATGAACAGCGTTGTTTTAGAGCACACACTTAACCTCATTTGACAACAACTATATCAAAACTGATCCCTAAAATGATGTTAGCATCAGAGGGTATTTAACTCGTCATACACTGGACGGTCTGGCGTGCCTCGGTGCCAAAACGTGATGAACAAGATTCCTGCTAAAGTCTCTGCAGTAAAAGAGTCGGCTCTGCTCAGGCCCAAATTGTTACTCTTGGCACAAACAAATCTGTTCTATTTTGTTGTGTACATCAGCCCATAAAACAGCTGCCCTCCTCTCTGGCCAATCACCCCATCGAAAAGCTTTTAGATTGCAGTGATAAGAGTTCTCAGAGTGGTTCTGGTGCTTCTCTCTTCGCTGTGCCTCAGGTCTTTATCAGTAAAATCTAAAAACAATCTCGATCTCCCCAACTGTACGTCCTCCATCTTGTCCTCATCCTCCTCTGTCTCTCTCTGTCACTGTGTCCTTGCTTTGTCTCCTCCTTTACACCGAACCACTGCTCTGATATTTATCTGCTCATTCAAGTGTCCTACTCAGCTATGAGCTTTGGAACAAACACACAGAAACTTTTACTCCGAGCATGTGTTGATTGATTGAGGACACGAGCTCTGCCACACAACTGCTCAAGGAAGAAATGACTTCTTGGTATTTGTCTAAGCTTTTGCTTGTTGTGCTGCAGATTACAAAGAAAGAAACAGCACCAATCTCATTATCCTCTCTCTCTATGTTGAGTAGCTAACGCAGAAAAAAAAAAAAACTTTATCTTTTTCTGGTTTCGTTTTCAGCTTTTGTTTTTTTCACTTTACATTAAATGTCAAAGATCCATTTCCATTTAGATTGAACTTTTTGCTTTACTCTTGAGAGATGTGTGACTCCTGAGTTGCCCACCAAGCTATGATGGCTGAATGTCATTAGAGGTTTGATAGCACAGGGTCAACCGAACGTCACACACTTGGCCCGTTGCTAAGGTCAGTGCACCTCCTGAGGCCTGGGACAGACAGGCAGCGTGGTGAGCAAGGGCAAATGAAAAGTAATATTCCCTCAAAGGCAGGTCATCTTTGGCAAAATTTGGATGTGAATAAAGCAGAGAATTCATGTCTCTGAGGTTTAAAATGTCTCCTCATACAGACATGTGGTTTACAGTGTGCTGGAGAAAAACAAAAACAGCTTGTGTGGGTGACCAGTCAAGCACAGAGAATAAGTTGTGTGTATTTTGGTAACACTCAGCATTATTTACTCAGATTTAAAGACAAAAAGAAGTCAGAACTTACATGTGCTCTCTGATGCATTTATATCTGCTTATGAGCCCAAACCAAAGGATTAATTCATTCATTTTTGACATCCCCTGGTGCATGTTCACAATTATGAAGGAATATGAACAGCAAATGAGAAAATCGGTTCTTCCTTTCTTTTACTCGATCAAATTTAGTGCTGAGGTGCTGAGGTAGAAAGCAATAAATGAAAGTCTAATAGGGGAGAACAAGATTTGAACTAAACAATGAAGCAAAAATACATGACTGCTGAGTCTTATCGGCAAACAGACACAGGTGGGGGTGCCATTTTCTTCCCAAGATAAAACTACAGTGTGCTACACCTACGCTGAGCATCAGACACAAAAGGCAACAGCTAAAAACTGCTCTTTACAGCTCCAGTGAAGAAAACAACAGATTCTAGTTGACCCCAATTATCCTGCCTTCACCGGGGGCTTCGAGGTGAGACAAGAACAGGGAACTGCTGCCCTTCAGGGCCACAGGGCGACTCTCTCTGATCTGCTGGGCATAAAACTGGCTCAATACAGCAATTACTGCTAGTCCCAAAGAAATGTATTGAATCAAATGCTCCCTCTGTCAAAATACACGATTGAAACTTGTTCTTTTACAATGAAAAGTAAAGGCTGTCAATCATAAGCACACTCTTCATGAGCACATAATGGAATTAGGCTCCTCTGCTTGAAACACAGTGCAGGTGTGAAGATGACGTGTGTTTAAACATGTCTACAACTGCATTCAGTGTTGTGTCTTTGTACGCGGCAGGAGAATTCACTTGACGCTGTGCAAGCAAATTAATTGAATGTGTTGTGCTGAGTTCAGGGGCAGTGCTGTGAGTTTACTGACAAGGCCCCAGAACAAACACAGTTTATCAGTCTTAGCTTTCTGTGTACTGAGGAGGGAATATGGGGAGTAAAACTCAGTTCATTACAGTGATCAAGGACTCTGTGCACGGGGCTTCTGTGGCAGAATGCAGCCGTTGGTTGATGATGATGATGATATTGTGTGAAATAGTTTTTTTATGTGGCCTTGAGCCCTGATACACAGCAACAAATCAGCAAGAAATATGAATCTCAGACTCTCACACGCAGACAAACGAACCAAGACACCTCGTGCCTCCTCTCTGACATCTTTCATTCTCCCCCTCAGTCAGATTCCTCCAGTTGAGTTTGCCCACCTCAAACCCAGTGAATGCAGAGCATCATTCTCTTCTCGTGTTTTGCTACACACTCCAAATCACAGCAGCTGATTTCTGACTTTTTTTCCCAAAGCAAGGTGAAGCATTTCAGATAACAGCACCCGAGGCTTCAGATCATATCAAGCAGAAAATCAATAAATGACACAATCATGGTGCAAACAAGGATTGAGACCTCCAGGCTAAGTAAACAATTAATAATTCATATTTGTGTTAGTTTTGAAGGCTGCGCCTGTGAAGCACAACCTTCTAACAAAGTGTCATGCAGCTGAAAAAAAAAGTATTCGGCTGAAATATCATCGCATGTGTGTTTTCCCTTCTATCTGTTTCTCATGGAGTGAGCTGGTCAAAGGAGCTGACTCGGGCTCTCCTATAATCTATAAAGAAATAATTCCCCAAGTGTCATCCAGCACTGGTGACACACCGGCTCAGACATGAAGTCAAACCGCTGCCGGATATTCAACTTGTTTTTTACAACCTGTTAACGCAGCGTGTGTGTGTCCTATTCGTTCAGCAGGGATCCGTCCATGGTGCTGAACTGCGGATCAACAGAGGGACCTGTTCGTCCAGCACCACACCGCGGCAAATCAACCTGAGAGCAGCTCTTCACTGTCTAAAGCTCGTAAAGGCTCATGTCATTAAACTGAATGTCATCTGCAGGGCAGACGGTGCCGGACTACATCTGTCAGAGAAGAGAAAACTCAGCTGCTGGAAGCTTTACTTACACAAAAACTCCGAACAGCAGAACTCGGATGCTAATCTCCAGAGCCAGTTCTCGCATGTTTTTCCTGCGGTCTGGGGGCGGCACATTCATGATTCTGAGATAATCCGACAAGTGAAACGGACAAAGGCGGTCCCGGTCAGTCCTGACGGTTCTTCACTTTGTATTCCACCTCAACAAAGCGAGCGCTTCCAGAAGCGGTGCTTCCTAATCACACACACCGTGCGCCTCCATCCCGACTCGGTCACCTGAAGCAGTCCTTTGCCTGTCTCCGCTCGTCTCCGCCTGTTTCTGTTCCCTCGGGCGATTTTCTTTATTGAAACTCTGTTGCAGACAGCTGCTCCTCTACCGAGTCAAAGTCTCCTTCCTCCTCTCCATCAATGACTCAGAGTGGGAGCGGGTTGGAGTTTTGTGAGGTGAAGACATCAGCATCGGTGGGGAAACATTCGAGGTGTGGGTTGGTACAGAGGGGGAAAGTGATGGGAGACAGCAAAGTAAAGAGAGAGAGACACTGAGCGTCACTGAGTGTGTGTGGAGTCAGAGTGTCTCTCTCTCTCTCTCATCCCTCTGCTTCACTTTGGAGAATCACATGAGTAGATGTTTCTGGAACATCACAGGAGGCCAGTAATGAGTAAGTTCAGAGTCTGTGTCCAGCATGATGGACGGTATTTTCTTCATCTGAAGCCAAGAGACGTTTGCTCCTAAATCCTTATAAATAATAAAGCGCTCACAGTAAATGTGACACAAACAAAGCAGAGAACCAGCCCAGTGGTGCAGTCTGGGTAGGTGTTCATGGCACTGGAACTCATCCATCAACACAGACATTAGGCTCAACACTCAGCCTGACACATGATATTACATCACTGAGCCAAAGGAAGGCTGGTTCAGGGGAGCCATGCTCTCTGTTGGCCGTTCCCCATACTGTCCAATCATACCACTATAAAGAATCTAGCACCTCAGGGCCTGTGCAGCCAGACGGTGATAAAGGAGCACAGGCAGCAGCTACCTGCAGGCCGGGAAAACCTGGCCAGCACTTCATAGACACATGAATATTTGATGCGCTCTAAAACTGGCCTTCCTGCATTACCTGCCAATCCAAGATGTGTGTAATTGTGCGTCAGTGTGCACATGTATGTGTGTGTTTAAGCAGAGAGCAGGAGACCATCGCGGAAAAAGCCCCTGACCCAAAAACTTCCTGCTGCCTTTCTAGGTCACAGGCTTGACAAGCTGGAAACTGATTCTGCAGATGCAGTGCAGAAAATCGTGCGGTTAACAAAACACCCAAGCTTCATACTACGAAGATAATTGAATGTATTGCATGCACGCTCACAAACACACACGCACACACACAAGGAAGTTTTGATCTATTCCTTTGTTTGGTACAGTAGTGTTCTTGCTGATGTGCCTGAAGTCAGTGGCAGCTCCCTAATAAGAGTCAAACAAAACAAGAGGAGACGTGAAATGGTGGTAGGTTAGGAGGTGAGATCTAACTTCAGAGCTCTCTGGCAGCCATCAGACCTTTCAGCTTTTACAGAGTGTGGCATGTTTATTACAAGCCATCAACGTGGTTTTACCTTGCAGCTTCACAGTTCAGTCTGGTCACAGAGGCTTTCAGGACCTTCCCAAGCAGCAGCACAGGACCACATAAACACTTAATTACCAAAGAGAAAAGATATTACTCTGCTCTTTCAGGTTAATAGGCTGCCGTGCTGACTCGTCCTTTGTTGTCAAAAAACAAACATTCAAGAGTTATATGAGAAGACACATCTTTGCTTTTCATCTGTCTCTATTCTTTTATTTCTTTTAATTGCAAACAACATTTTTATAATTCTGTTTCCTTGACCCGTGTCTGACTTCTTTTTGCCTCTCGTGTTATGAGTCATGTACCCCGGGGTTGTGGTTATGTAGCAAAGTTAGACATATGGCGCTCTCTAAAGTAGGTTGTTCCTCAATAAATCAAACTTGAATGCATCGTTACAAAGTGCTCCTAATCCCCTCCATGGGTATGGACGCGTGCACCATCCACTGTCGAGCATATTCTCTGCGACAGAGTGACTCATCGTGCTACAGAGGAATCGGTCCATTGCTCCCTGAGTTCTGGGCTTTATTGGCCATCTCTCCTCATTACACTTTGGGCTAGGTTTTATTGGAAAACATTCCTCATTCGTGGTTTATATACAGAGTTATATCAGTATGTGGGCTGCTGATCTACCTAAGGGGGTGTTAAGTTTGATACCGTTGTATACACCTACAGTGTGATAACAAACTCCTTTGCTGAACCTTGTATCCGTGGCCAAATAAGATGCATATCTAAAAGAAGGAATATGAAAAATGACGGTGCTGCACTGTTTTAACCCTGTAACAGGCAGCAGAGAGGGGAAAGCCACCCATTCTTATTTTACTCTGGGAGTACTATGATTAGTGACAAAGAATTTTAATCAGCTCTCAAGCCCAAGCCAGAACTGTCAACTGTGTCAGTCGCTTCAATACCTCCCCAAAGTGGAGAGATATATTTCCCCATTCAGAATGGCTGGCATTCAGTGTGGCTGAGGAAATAGTCATCAAAAATGTTTTTAATTTTTTTTTTTTTTTTTTTTGTCATCATCTAATCACCCTCATGAACTTGGCGTTTTCTGTTCTTGGCAACCTCACTTAATGAGAACTGGTTCTGGCAAAATCAACCATGAAATGACTTCAAAAAGCTGCACAATCCAAGCTGAGCAAATGGTTCTGAGTTCAAGTGTCATGTACTGGTATTTAGCTCAAGTTTTTATCCACTCTTTTTGGAAAGCGTCCCTACTTATATAGCCAGTCAGTCACATGTTAACTCTCTCCCTGTAACACGTACAGCTGTCCACATTTTAAATGTCAGTACTTTTTGAAATGTTTTTTCTAATCTGAAAATGTGTTTAAACAGCCACAAACAGCCACTGCAGCTACAAATGTAACAGAAGCACATAAGTGTCTGGTGGAGTCAACTAACTGACTCAGTAATGTCCACAACTAATCACCTGAAGCTTGGCAGTGGTTTGGCTTCAGAACATGTAAGCTGTGTTCAACAAACTGTCAGAGATCTAATGATCAGCTTTGCCCTTTTCACAACCACCTCAATCTGAGAGGCTGTTTGAATTATTATTGAGATACAACATAAGTAAAAATGAAATTCTGCCAAACAAACTGATGTTTTTTAGTTTCCATTAATCTTTGCCGCACAATAAGAAGACTCTGGGTGCACAACCTGGCTCGCTTCAGGCTTTTCTGTGTGGAGTTTGTGCCTGCGTGAGTCTCCAGCTCCCTCCCACAGTCTGAGGACATGCAGGGTAACTGGTGAGTCTAAATTGCCTGTAGGTGTGAATGTGAGTATGAATGTTTCTTTGTCTCTCCCTCTCAGCCCCGTGATGGACTGGCGACCTGTCCAGAGTGTACCCCACCTCTTCCCCGGTGTCAGCGAGGATTGGCTCCAGCCTCCCCGGGGCCCTCAAAGGATAAGCAGTACAGCTAATGGATGTATAATCTTTGCTAATCCTTTTGTTGCCGTTGTTACATAGACTGCTAAATGGTTTTTACCTCTTCAGGCTTCTAAAAATACAGAAAAGAAATGAGAGGAACTCATCTCTGACATTGCTTTACATTACAGCATCACAACTAAAAAGGTTAGGAATCACAGCTGTGAAGGAATGGTGCTGAGCTACTGAAGTTGTTTTGAAGGAGGCAAACAGAAAGCTGCACCAGCTGATTTCAGAGTTTGTGTTAAATACAATTTATTTTGCCATCAGACTGTTTTAATCACCACCTGTGAGAGGGATGTTTTAACTACCCAAAGCAAAGAGCAGAGAAAGATCAATAGACCATTTCACTGCAATTGCACTGCCTCACAACAACCTGAGTCCAAGTTTACCTCCTGTAAACTGTTTATATTCTACATATTATAACAGTTTGGTTGAGTTTTGTCCTGTTTGTGGTAGAGACCCTGGATCAGTGCTTTCAATTTCTCATTCATTGTTTGACACATATCACTCTTTACTTGCATAAGACATCTCTAAATAAGAAGGAAAGCAGGGACCTGTTACGCTAAAATATATTTTCCCTCTCTGTTGTCTGACAATAACGTTGATAGCGTATAAAGAGACACTTTAATTTAAGCGTCAGTGGACCACAGCGTATTCAGATAAAAATGTCAGCTGTCATAAGATCTTGTAAAATGTGCCATGGTGAGATTTCTCTCTGGATCCAGCACTCAACTTTATTGACTGACAGCAGTTTGTGTGTTTCTATAGGATGTAGACGTCCAACTGTGCCATCTCCAAATTTTCCATAACATGAAACAAAGGTATTCTGGATACATTTGAGGCAGCAAAACCTTAAATTTCTTCAAATGACTTCAGGAAAATCCTTCATTTATCACTCTGCTGACCCATGTTGTGTAATGCACTGAGATCAGAAGAATAAGCCATTTGATACCACACTTTACTAAAGTTTTGTATGGCTTGAACAAACAACTCCACCATCTGTGCTGTTCAACACATCAATTACCTTTAGTGGCTGGAGAAGGTGACAGTATAGAGAGTTGTGGATTTCAGCATAAAGGGTCAGTTCGCCCCAATCTGACAAAACCCCATTCTCACTTACCCCTGGTGGTATCTCATGATATATATATAGGGGAGTGAGTCTCAGCTATGGTGAGTCACCAAGGAAATAAAGAAAGTCTGTTTGTTTTTTGTTTTTTTTTGTTTGTTTTTTTGTAGAACTAGGACCTGGAGAGTGTAGTGAATACCAGGCCAACAACATTTGTCAAAGCATGTGTGTGGACAGTAATACTGTACACAATAAATAATTCATCTTATATATAGATATAATATCTAAGGCCACTCTTGTTGTGTAGCTGTAAATGTTTATTCTAAGTTTGTATTGAACCTGTGTGTTCAGTGCAGATGGGATACTGTGAGTTTTTCTCTCAGTGTCCCTCATATCAGTATACTCACAATCTTACTCTGGGTCTTTAAGCATAATACAGCTTGACTAATCCAATCATCATCACATTTATCAGTGCTAATGCCATCAGTGAAATTAGTAATTAATGTCTGCAATTAGTTCTGCCTTTGAAAATGACACAGACTGTGATGAAATATTAAAGTGCTACAAGAATAGGAATATTCATGTAGCCCTTTTTGTCTGCTTCAGGACGACTGTGGTTTTATTTGATTTGTGACTCTGTCACAGTGTCATCCATTTGCCTTATTGTAATGCAGGTTCTTAGACAGCTAAAGCAGAGAGGGCTTTACTTCTTTGTGGATAAATCGCTGATCTTTGAAAGAGAGAAGCTGTTGAAATTACCGCACCTTTGCTGGTGCTGGTTTACGTGAAGTGTGTAAGCACTCACAGCCTGTGTGTAGACTTTTTATTGTGAAAAATGTCTATAATATATATGTTCTCACAGTGTGAACATATATATATAACAGTGATAGAGACAGCATGCATACTGTATGCACACATAAAGCATGACTTGTCTCCTGATGATGGGATCAGACCCTGCAGCCTCACTGAGAAATCAAGAATCACCAGGACTAACTTTATTGTCATTGATCAATCTCTTAAACACCTAAAGCAAAACATCATCAGGATTTTAGAGTGGATCCAAAATTTTTCTTTAAACAAGGGCAAGAGAATATATATTGATTTACCCCTGAGATGTACTTTCTTGTTTAGTTAGAAAACGTATTGATTTACCCAGGGCCATACTTGGTTAGTGAGTACATAGCCTTCTATTTGCTGCTGATTCCACACCACGTTCTCCACTACTCCATGGCTTTGTCACCCAGCTGCTACTCTCTAATGTCTTCTATACAATAAACACACAGTCAGTTAACATCACAACAACATCACACCTTTTTGACACGTATATTATATAAGATATATTGCTCATTAGCTAACTAGTATCAGCTGTTTAATTCATGCCTCAGCATCACTGGCTCATTCATCGGTTGCTTGGCTACCAGCTGACTAGGAATGTCCAATTATTTTTTCGCTCTTATTCAGTTCATGTCAGCATCTTCCACCACCACCACCCTTCACCATTGACTTGACCTCTCTGTGACTAACCCTGGTTTCTAGAAATCATATCTCTATATTACTAAATAGTTTAACTACACTGTTACACTGTATTAATCTAGAAATTGTATAAAACACGAAACACAACATGTTTACTTTATTAACATTTGACTGAAACCACCACTGTCTTTTTCTAATCTTAATAAATCTTAAGGATCCAGTCTCTAGTCCTGGATCCTTAAGCCATGTGCTTTGTGCTCTCACCATTTATCCAGACTATCCAGACTACCCTACCATTTGTGTGCTGTACTTAAATGTAGCACTCTTCACACGAGAAAAAAACATCGCCAAGGAACATAATCAAGGCAGCAATTACACTTCAAAATGTATTTAGGAAAACAAATTATTTGTAAATCAAAATGAACAGGGTCATGCTGCTTTGTTTCATATGCAAGGGCAAGAAAATAACACCATTATCGTTCTAATTGGTACGTGGACTTTGGTAATGACATCTAATGCCCTCTTGAATTCAGTAGTGGAGCACTGCTGAACATCAAAGTGATATTTCAGCTCATGCTTATAGACAACCCTTTACATATGTGACATGTCCATAGCCTTACACCTAAACTGTGCAGATGTTCTGGAAGCTAAAAGCTTTTGGTTCGTGTGGTTTTTGTGTTCTTTCTGTCTGAATGCATAATTTCGCCTCATAAGAAGAAAAAACTGTGAATTCCCATTAACGAGGGGAGAAGAGAGAAAGACCAGAAAAGAAAAGATTTTTGGGACAGGAAAGAGAGAGGCATAATTTAGGAACACTAAATTGAAGTGCTTTGAGAAATGACTGATTACAATTGGAACAACTGGGCCATTGTCTCCTGTTCTCACATTTGATTATTCACTGAAAAATGTATTAGGGCGAGAGCTGTGGAGAAAAAAGATATGATTCTCTAATTAACTGAACAACACGAGTCCTAAATCCTATCTCAGTTCAGTGATATTACTCAACTCTTTGGTAAAGGTCAGTGATGACACAGTTATTACCCTCAGCCAGTCACTGGAGTCTAATTGCTCCTTTGCAGTGTGCAGTAATGTCTGACACTGTCAGCACTGGGAATTCTGTATCTGCATGAATCTGTGTATTATGTCATACATACAGCAGCTGCTGGAGACTAACTAATGAAACAAGTGTGAACTTTGTCAAGAGGACACACACAGTGTAGTAAGAACAAAAAGTGTTGAGCTTAGCTTTAGTGTCCTAGTGGTCGTAGGAGCAGGCCCAGGATTTTACCCAAGCTGCACCACACCCCTCTCATTTTAATGTCTTATTAAAACTGGTAAGCACACAAATGAATACACACACACACACGCACACAACAGTAAAACAAAGAGCAAATAAAAGCAAACAAAAACAGTATTGTGTTCGCAGAGATGTCCAATTAAATTTATTACAGAAGCATGTTTCTAATTTTAACTCCCTAGTGAGAGTAAAACTCAATTAAGACAGAGATGCCTGAGCAAGTGTAATTAAGTAAAAGAGAAAGAGATGCAGGATGAGTATCAAACACAGACAGCTATCCTGCCTGAGCCTCTTCTCTCCTCTGAGCAAATTACGCTCTCTCCTTTCATGCCAAACTGCTTCCAGTAATTTCATTTTAATATGATTCTAAGACAAACAAGCCAAGGCCTACCCTGCTCCTTGTTATTCATGAAAACTCAACCTGCCATCTGTTATCGCAACTAAGTCTGTCAAACACCAACTCAGATGTATTACTCTCCCTGCTGCACAGTGGCGAGCACTTCTGTTTCAAAGACGCACTCACTGCAAACAGCATCATGTTACTGCCCTTCATGCTTTTTAGGGTGATTTATGTTCTATATGCTCATACGAGCCTCATCAACTCCACATATTACAGATACTTATCTGAAATTGCTTCACAGGAAGCATGACATCAGACAGCACTTGAGCAATTAACCCTAAAATTCAAGAGGTCTTTTGATCATTTCATTTCTATTATAAGTCCTTTGATGTCAGAAATGAGTTCTCCGTACTCTGATGTAGATTCATCCACTTAAAAAATTAAAGCGAAGCAGATACATTTGTGTATCCATGCCATACCATCCTGCAAGGTTTCACAAGTTCTTGCCAAAAAGTGGCTCATTAGAATCAGGGGTAGACGTGTCTGAGGTACACTCATCATTAAAGCAGCTTTGTGGACATGTGAGGTTGTCATAGTGAAAGAGGCTTTTGAATTTTGCACAGAGTGCTTTGGTTTTATTTACCTGTGGTTAAATCCCTGTCCAACATCCAAATGCTTTACATATATTTTAGCATAACTAGAGATGTTAATTGTAAGGTAATAATGTAAAACACAGCGAGGCAAAATAATATGGTTCAGTCCTGTATCAGGTATTTATTATTCATCAGGTTCATTAGAGTTCATATTCTAATTTCTGCCATGCTTGTTGAAGTCCACTGGAGGGTATATGGGTTAACTGTCACTGACTGGAGGAAAGAGTCAGTGGAAATGTGAGGATTTGACTCTCTGGACCTGTGAATGCTAATATGGTGACATGATCATAAAGTATAAAGTTTACTGTGGTATAACTTTGTAAAATCCCCGTCTCCCCAGCCTGAGCCGTGCTGCACGACACACTTCCTCTGTGTCACTGTGTATCACGGTGGTTTGCAAGGGTCATTTTCACGGCTCACTGCTGAAGCTGTCTTTGAGACATCAAGTCTTCCAGCTCCATCCAGCTGTGCAGCCCAGTCTGACCCGCCCCTGACCGTGACACCCAAAGGCAGCCTCTCCACTCTCTTCTTCTCACTGTCAGTTACCCCATCAGCTACTAATCCTCTTCCATCCTTTGTCTCTCTCTACAAAAACACTGCATTTTTCAGGCACAGTCACAATGCCAACATTAAAAACTAATTAGAAAAAATACAATAACAGGATGTTTTGCTGGGAAAAAAAACTCATTTAAATAGTAATATAAAACAAATATTCCCACTATATGCTGTGTTTTCCCTCTCAGAAAATAGATGTCCTTGATCCACATTTTAAAGCTGTAAAGCTGAATAAAGTGTGACTGACACAACAGGCCTTTTTAAGCTAAAAGCTCAGGTGTTACTTATAGCACTAATGAAGGCTCTATTCTATTTCAGCATCCCAGTTAATGCATAATACTAGGACACTGAAACTGAAGCAGCTAAATGGAAACAGTGCTTTTCTTACTGTTTTATGTCAAAATTTCTTAAGTAGAACAGACATGTCATGCTAAAATCCATATTCTAATCATGTTAATACGACAGTATGACTGGAAACTTCTCTCCTTGTTAACATGCAAGTCATCCCTTCATTATTTCCTGCTGTTTTTTCATCCTCTATATCATCTTTTGCCATCACAAATGCTGTCATGGTCTCTTACCAATAACCTTTCCTGAAAAGAGCACAGCAGTGCAGCCACTGTGCATGAGCAGCTCTGTGGAGCGGACAGAGGACACACCTTCAGCAGAGAAGAATGATGGGACACTTCAGCAGATACTAGAGCCCCAGTGCTACTTGGCACGTACCTGTGGTGAGTCCTTCCAAAGGTGTTAGGTAACCGTCACTAATAGGAGTGCACATTAACCTAGGCCAGCAATTGTCTAGGTATTCATGACTGCCAAGGGATGCTGCCGTGGCAGTGCCAGTGTAATAGGCTGAGCTTTCTTCACCCCTCTGCCCATTTTGGCACCAGCTTCTTCCAGATGACAGCTGGGAAGTCATTAGTACACTACCACATTGCTCAAAACACAAAAGGACCTCTCTCACTTGGTGTGTAAAGATGCAACTGCTTGATGTCAGAACAAGTTTCAGAGGACATATACCAGTATGATGAATGAGAAGCTATTTCTGCACGTCCAGTCTAAGCTTTCTAATCTCAAATGGGAATACTAATCAATTTAAAGAGGAATGCAACAATTTATCGTTATTTCAGAGGTTTGGCACAGCCCAGATATTATTTGTGGACATGAGCTCACTGTCTCACAAAGCCAAAAACCTGAAGAGACCTTAATCAGTCAGGATTAGTTCACCCAGAAATGATTTTTCTTACGATTAAATCCTGCCTTACAGTCAGAACACCTAATCACAATCCCCCATATGTACACCAGTATAAAACAAATCTTCACTATCATGGTTTGTGTGGCCGCTGCCAAGTGGCATTATGGTTTCTGGCACTGCCACAGAGTTTCATAAAAAAGTATTGCAGACATGGGAGCCGTAAGTCTAACAGCAAATGAGCAATGTTTACCCACAATGCAAGTGTGGACATAAGCAAGCATTACACATAATTCAATCAGGAGAGACATGGAACCAAAGAGCATGAGAAAATCTGAAGTAGAATAAAATGTACTGTGCACAGGAGAAATCGTCTTTTGGCGCCCAGCAGGAAGTAGATCTCCACAGGAGGCAGTCAGATTTAAGTGGTGCCTCCGATATAGAGGAAACTTGCCCCCGGAGCCTAGACACTGGTGGTGGTGATGAGGGATGGAGTCCAAGGTTGGGAGGTTTTCGTGAGAGGGAAAAGTTCTGAGCAGGGGGCGGATAGAATATGGCCACTGGCCAGGCAGGAAGGGTGGAGGTGGGTCGCACGGCTGAATGAAAGCAGAAAGAGAAAGAGAAGATTTTTAAACTTTGACAGGTTAGAAGTGATTGGCTCAAAGCGAGCGAGTCAGGTTGTGATAGGATGACGATTAGCAGGTGGGGCTTAGAGATGGCGGGAAACGGCTTGTGGCATGCGCAGAGAGATGTATCCACACATTTACATGGCCGTACTGAGATATCACTGCATGTTTCCACATTACAGATTTGTGCGCTTTCAAGTGAGTCGGACTCATGAATGCCGCTCATTTTACAGAGTAACTCAGAGAAGAACTGGCCTCATATCATCTAACTTGCGTAGTTGCAGTAGGCCTCTTCAGAGCAGAAATGTCATGGCAGTGCAGGAAAACCACAGGTGAAACTGATTGAATAACACTTTCCATTTAAATGCTAAGTTGCACGGCCTCGGTGCTGTGCATGCTGGCTGACTACCATGATTTACCGAGACACCTAAACTGAACACAGCCATCATTAAAGTCATTAATTACTCACGTGCTGCTCTCGTTAAGACGAGTCAAAATGCCTACTAAATGTTACAACAGTCATATATCAAATGCTCACGAGACTTTTCGACCAGTTGACGACAGAAAGGTAACTGTTGTTATTTTGACGAATGTTGCAAAGTCGCGAGGGGCTGACAGAGAGGAAACAAAGTAGCGACTGGCAGCGTTCCATTTATTATTTCAGTTTTGCTCGCTAACGCTAACCAGTACTTTTAGCTAACACTCTTCACAGGATAAAGAGAGTAGCCTGTGACGTGCTAACTGTTCCTCAGCTAAATAAACACTTGCATAACTAATGTTGAGAAGTTTTGGTGGATATCGGCAGGTTTACTGTGAACACCTTTAAAGGATGGTTCAGTCACCAGTGAGCGGGATGAATTATTTTAAATACAGTGGAGTAAACGAAAAGTTCAAATTGGCTACTTTTATGTATATTACAGTGAAAAAATATTGAAAAATTGCTCTAACTGTTTATTACAGAACTAAAGTATCTGTAGGGTTTTTATGTACATGTATTGGCAGCTACTATGGTACCAATTATCAGTACTAATGTCTAGCTGATTACTGTCTGACTTCCATAACTGCTCACACTGTTCTGTCCTGGAGCAAGTTCTTGGGACCAGAGATGCAGCACGTGAAGGGGGAGAAAATATTATTGCATTTGCTGTCAAGCAATAAAAAAAAATATCCAAAGATTACATTACCATTAAAATGTACAAAGTTTGTATCCAAGTTATTCAAGTTTTGGTGAAAAGAATCATAAAACCAGATAGTGTTAGCCTCCACTATACTTTGCGTTCACATTTTGTCATTATTTTTGATTGATTTTTAATTGAAAGTGTTCGTCTGTGACTCTTTTGTGCTTAAAACAAAAACACTTTCAAACTTCAGTGCTATTTGATTGGCACCTCAGTGCCTAACACTAAACTGCCATTCGGTGAAATATCCAGCAGAGAGCAGCAAAGTATCAACTTTGAATCATCACCATCCCCTCTGCATCTCACATGCAAGGGTGGGTGGGAAGAGAGAACTTTGCATTGAAAAATATACATACTAAAATACTATCCTCTGCCTTTATCACAGTAATTGTGCAAAAGTGCAAGTCTGATAATGAATGAATTAATTTTCTCTCCGAAAGAAAACTGGTTCTGCAGCCATGACACATCTTTGTTTGTACCTCTAGGCCTGTAGCAGTACTACGCACATCCTGGAGGAACAAAGTCCTTGTGACAGCAGCAGTCAATGTGAGTCAGATATTTTTTTCTGTTTACCTGTAAACTAAAGAATATCTAAGAGAGACGTAGTTCAGACTAGTTTTTATTAACACATCTGCTCTGATATTTGCATACAAGATGGTTGTTCTCAGCAACACAATTAATGCAATTAAGTGTTGCAGTGTGATTCATAAATTTGCAGCAAGGGAGGATGTTACTGCCCTTGTCTTATGTAAAATAGAACCAAATTAACTTATCATTTGTATGAATGAAAACAGTAGTCTGGCTTTGTCACCCTGCAAAAACAGACCTCACAGAATAAGAAATGAAGTTTGTGCATCTTAAGGAAATGTCAGATTCCATACCGATGAATTCTCACATACTGTACATGTGTGTATTTATCACTACAGTATGTTAAATTGTTTCTGATAAAAGGTCACAGATTCACTAAATTAACTTCTCACTCAGCTGAAAACTGACATTACTCTGATGAATCTGATTGTACTAAAGCAATGCATTGCTGTAACAAACACCTCCGCTGGGTGCCCTGTGCTCTCTGGTATCTCGACATATCTCGACAGAGGCAGCGCCCTGGTGTCCTGAACCTGCAGGACAGATCTTAATCATTTGCCCTCAAGTCCAGAGACCCCTAAGTACATCTAAATTAGGATGTGAAAGGAGGGGAATTCATTTCCCTGTGTCATATTCCTCATGTTGACATTGTGGCAGGTGCTTTTTATTTGTAATACTTATTTAATACACTAGGTGGTGCTATCACACTGGCTATTTCTCATCAGATGTATGACCTCTGTGGTTAAATAATGGATTTCAGTTTTAATCTGTGTAATATATTAGCTCATAAGCTTATTTGGGATGCTCATAAATATATCCCTTTAATCTCAGTGAATTCAGCCCTCTTCCGCGATGCTTCTAAATGATTTGTCTACACATCTAAGCGTAATTATTTGACATTTTTTCGCTGACATTAACGCAGCAGGGCCATGGATAAAGGTTGCAATAAAATCAGCCCACATCAAATGACAAACATAGAAGTCATTTCAGATTGCATGCACGGGCAGAATTTGTGAGCAGGAAACAAAAAACAGAATCCCATCGTTTAGAAGCAACATTTAAAACCCACGGGGCTCCACCTGGAAGTGCTGGAGTTGAATCCTGGTTTAGGAGGAGTGGAGTGGATGTTTGTGTAGGAGCTGTTTGGTGGGTTTTTCAGCGCTAGTTCTCATCACTGGGAAGTGAAATTTGCAGTGACCGGGGCGTTGGTGGTGATGGAGTAAAACTAACGGGAGAGAGAGGGATAGAGGAGAAGGGAGGGAGAGAGTGAGGGAGAGAGAGGGGGTAGCAGATACTTGGTAACGCATCACAGAAGGACAGGCAATCGAATCTAAAGGCGCTCAGCCAGCGACGGACACGGACGAGGAAGGTAGGCTAACATGACAATGACATGATGATCCTGTTATAAGTTGATAGACATGGAGCTTTGTTAGAGGGATGACTGCGGCAGGAAAATGTTTTCACATAAAGGACGTTGTTCGTGATGTAGGGAGATATTTCCTACCCACTGTACTTGTGCGTAATTCATGACTTTTACGCGCACTGCCAGTTCCTCTACTTTGGCGCACAGTATGGTTATTCATTGTCTTTTGAATTTGCGCATCAAACAAGAGTTTCACAAGTAGTTAATTCATATGGTAAATGTTTCGGTGTGCCGTCAGTCCGGTGAGAGGACCGCTAAGAATCCCATCTGAGACCACTTCATTCAAGTTGCGTTGCCTTCTGTAATGGTCCACTCCAACTGTTGCTGTTGTTTCATCACAGGTTATGTTATCAGAGTAATTAGGCAGTCAGTTAATGTGAAGTGGTGTGCATGCTTACGCAGAGGTGTCAGGTGTACAGTGTTATCTCAGGTAGCCCTGGTGACTCCACAGCTGCCTTCTGGGAAGCGCCTTGGTGCACACTTATTTATTCATGTGTCACCTGAACGCGGCAGCGACGCAACGCCAGGTTAAAGGGGAACACCATTCAATTTGATAATCTAACTGTTAATCCCGTGGCCATGGTCAGTTGAATGTTTTTAAATATATAGCGTCTTCTTGTGATTATACTGTAAATACAGTGGTACCAGTTGTTAAAGATATCATGTAATGTCGCTTGAGTCTTCATGTAGGAATTACTTCATAGACAGCTATGAAACAATGACTTGCAGAGTAATGACATGCAGATTTTTTTCTTTCAATTGTTTTTTATTTTTATTTTTCCTAAACACACACACTTTTCAACCAATTACAGTTTTTTTGCTTTAGTGTTTAAATCACAATTTAATGCTAAATCCGTTTATTATTTAAAGTCCTACATCAGTAAGTTCAGTGGTAATGTGGGATGTTTGTGATGTATTTGGACCTCTGCTGATTGACTTGACAAGAAGCTTCAACATTTATCAAAACTTTAACATGAAAATGAACATTAAATCACCAAAGCAGTTCTATAGTTTAAAATCAGAAAATACTTTGACACACTTTTACTTTATTCTGTTTGTTGCTTTGAAACTTTGGCCTCAGAAATCCCATGTTGCAGAATCACTCTCATCTTCACTGAGGTCCACCAGTGAATAAGTACTGAGGTGCTGTTATTGTCAGACCTGCTACAAAGTCAAAGTATATCATAAAAATGTGCATATGTTGCACACATCCTGTGAAAATATTTTTCATATACCATCTCATGGTAAAATAACCAGATATTTTAGAGTATGTATGTGAGAAACTGCAGCCGTTTTTCATGCATTATGTGGGGGGAAGCATGCCGGTGACAGCTGCCCTTTCTGAGTGTCTGTCACTCTCTCTGAATTCATTCAGCATACATGAAGGAAGGGGAAAAAAATAGTGAAACAGAGAGTCCATATCTGACAGACACCTTGACTGACAGGCTCAAATGAAACCCAATATGAGGGATAGAGGAATGAATTGCAGATCCAGTGAGTGCTGGACAGTCGTACGAGGTCTCTGACAGGGAGCACAGCAAGGTATGAGGACAAGAAAGGATGGAAGGATGGAGATGGTAAAGGATGGAGAATGGTAAACAATGAAAATGAAAAGGATGAGATGGCAATGTAAGAGTATGGAAAAGTGGTGAATATTAAAATGAAGCATCTCATTTTTTTCCCATGGTTCTTGTAGCTCAGCCAATCTGTGGAAATTGAGTGGAACCATTGGGAAAGGTTTGGCATCGATTACCAGGCGTGAAAGCATCTGAATAGTCTGTATACCTGCTCCTGAGTAACTGTTAGGCAATGGCTCATGAATGTAATTTTTCAAGGTCTTTATTTATTTATATGTGTACTCAGTTTGCTTTAGTAAAGTGAGCTCAGAGTTGAACTTGACAGTTTTTTTTTTCTCTTAACCGTATTTATTCAGTGATGCTTTTTTGCTGACAGAATAATGCTCTGTTGTGGTGTGAGCACAGTGGTCTCTATGTGACAGCTTTTGACACACAACTCACAGAGCGTGAATGTCCGTTTCCTGCCTCCAAGATTTTTTTTTGTGTCTGCACAACATTCCTGGTGCTTGCGATCGTGATAATGATCATTCTATGCTTCCCAATTTTCCCATTTCTACACCAACCTCTCCCCTGGTCCAGCTGTGTGTGGTCATTAAATCAGCCAAGGCAGTCGGGCAGAACTGAAGAAAACAGGTTGGAGAGGAAGGGAGGGCTGAGAGGATGATTTTGCTCAGCCAGTTGTAGTACAGCTGAACCGTCAGTTCCTGCATGCTGCTGTCCTTATGGATATGAAGCCATGCTTTTCTAAATTTGAAATGGTGGGTAAAGGGCTCACAGTACATCTGATCATTCACAGTTCCTTTTTAGAGAAGATGATGTCTTAAATAGATGGTTGTAAACCCAACCATCCATAATAATCCTGTTGTAGTCCATTGCTACTAATCCCTGTATCCCTGTATTGATTCATTACTGTGTAAGTGTGAAACCATTATGAAGGAATTTGGAAATTGAAATTTCCTGAAGGAATGGATGGAGGCTTTTCATTTCTCACAGTTAAAAGATTGGGGATTCATAGCTAAGCCAGTAGCATTTACCATATCGAATCATATTCTCCCCTGGAAATAAACCATGCCATGTAAAACAAACAAAACAGCAATTTAATGGCAGCTTTGCTGTGTGACAAATCCTTGTTGTTGGTATTTACGCATGGAATGCTGCCCTGAAGTGGGGCTGAAACGGCACGGAGAGAGACTGGATGGGAGGAGAGACAATGAGGGTGAAGTAAGATGGGAGGCAGGAGCGAACGAGGAGAGAGGTGAAGTGTTGAGATGCAAAGGTCATCTGTGCTGAAGAGGAGCTACTAAATGGTGTGTTTTGATCTTTCAGCCGAGATAGAAACAGTCAGCTTTTGGTGGGGTGGAATGACTGTGCCCTAACAAAGAGAGAGACAAAAGGAGATGAATGAGTCTCTACAGGCTATCGGCTGCCCTCTGACACAGCTGTCTGTGTTTATGTTGTCTGATATACACACAGGCCTCTGCTGGGACAGCTGTGCCAAGTGAAAAGAAAGCCTGGCTACGAAACCGGTATTTAAAAGTGACATTAAAATTTGGGGAAGAGGCAATCAGGTCACATTATGGAGGCTTTGAATTTGTTTACTGGCATAATGTTTGAGTGAGGAAGAAAAATCTCAGTCTAGCTGAGCTGAGGCAAATATTCACTGAGACAAATCGCTTTCTAATGGTATAAAACAGGGGAAACTCATTAACAATACATCTCATTGTCTTATTAAAAACAGTTACAGGCTGTCTACATGGTGAGAGAGGGGTGAAGCTGAAAAGATTGTGATTCAGTAGAATAAAAGTAGAGCAGAGGATAAGAGGGGCATGACAGCATATTGATCTGTGCTGTTTCTATCAGTAGATGGATGAGGAAAAAGTCATGGAGTGTATCATTATGTTCTCACTACAATTTGTCCACAAAAACACTAAAAGCCTAAAATCTAAGAGCTCAGATTGTTTTGTCAGTCTGCTCTCCGGCAGAAAGGAGGTGGCAGCAGCATCAGACATGGTTACTCGCTGCCTACACACCTTTGTGTAGCATGTTTCTTCAGCTTTTGACTCTCATATCTTATGAGACAATAGTCTGTCCTGTTTTTTTTTTCCACAAAAGTCCATTTCTCAGTTATTTGCGTGCATTATTTTATATTTAATTTCAATTTTAATGAATAGCTGTAATAATCTTCTCTCTCAGTTCTCCTAGGAAATGAAAACAAAACACAATTTGTTAGATTCTTGTCACAGTTCACTGTTATGGCACACTGTAGTGTAATTGATCCATAAAGAACAGCTTATCTGCTCAGTTATGATCTTAAATTGAACATGGTAAAAAGCAGAATGGAGGTATACAGTGCTCAGTGTTGTCTGTATATGTGAGACAAACATACTGTGGATACAAATCTCCAAATGGCAGTTGTAATGACAGAAGAAATGGAGCCAAGTGAGGCTCAATAATCATTCATTATTATTACTTACTGTCTCTCCATGAATTCAGACACCTGTCATATAATGAGATAATATATGACTGAGTGTTAGGACATGTTTTGTATGTGACTGTTCTTAAGTTAATATTGCAACATATTGTCTTAATATCAACACAGTTCTGTAACGAGAACCAAGGCATTCATATTTTTCATATTGTTGTTTGGAGTGTGTAAATCAGACTCAGTGATTCAAGATGACATTGTTCTGTTCGCCGCTCTATTGAGTGTTGGAATAAGGATTAATCTGATTAATTTATGCAAATAGACAATAAGTAATCAATGTCTCCTGTTGTTACCTGAGCCCTGTGCACAGACACTGAACTAGAGTATAGTAACTGAATGGATTGTCAATAACACGTTCCCTCCATCACTGCACCATCAGTCTTGAGTCGGTTTTAATGCTCCTGTTGCAGGCGCAGCTTCTCAGTATTCATTTGACAAATGCAGACACACTTACCCAGCTGTGTCTCAGTATGTGGCACATCAGGAGGCTTCTTGCCT
Source organism: Lates calcarifer (assembly GCF_001640805.2). Taxonomy (NCBI): domain Eukaryota; kingdom Metazoa; phylum Chordata; class Actinopteri; family Centropomidae; genus Lates; species Lates calcarifer. The sequence goes on along the minus strand of NC_066848.1, from coordinate 2,468,082 downwards.
ACTCTTTACTCCCAGTGAACATTAATCAACCTCAACCCCTCCCTCCCAACGTCACACACACACACACACACACATCATAGCGTTGGTCAACACAGGGCAGGGTGTGTATGAGTTGTGCCTGCTCATGCGTTTTGTGACAGGGTGCAGTAATGCGGCACCTCACAGCGCTCCCATCCTGTTCCTGATAATTACTGTCTCCCCAGGTCTTGTGTAAGCTGCCTCCTCTCTCCCACAGTGTTCTGTGATGCTTTACTGTCAGTCCATTCGGGATCAAAGAAGATGCAGGCAGCATCTCCAGTGGAATAGCAGAGTTTGGCCTGGCATGTGTCCCATAGTCCTTCTGTTTGTTGGGCAGGGAGTTATGATCTTTTATTGAGCTATATTCTGAAGAAGCCAGTCAGCAGGGATCTGCTTTAATTCTGCTGAGACTGAGGCTGTTCATGACATGTTTTCCAATTCATTAACATTTGACTCATTTAGTTATCTCTGGTAGGTTTGCAACAACTTGTGTAAAGATGATGGACTGCTGTGGAAATGAACCACCACTGTTGCTTTTGAACATAGCATGCTGTAAGCTGTGCTGTGTGCAGCCAGTGCCTTCTGTCTGAAACAGACTCTAAATAGAATCCAGCACTGTGGTTGTTCATATCACCGTTTGCTTGTCTTAAACGTCTTTTCCAAAGACCTTAGCTGCTAATTTGCTTAGAAAGTGTGACATCAGCGGCAGCAATTTCATATTTGACCCAACCGTAATGAACAGTTTGCTCAGCAGCAATGCCAGTGCCAGTTTGATTATCATTTCTACTTGGAAAACACTACATGCTCTGCAGTTCAAATGCCACCCCATTTACATTGCTTTCTTGTCATGTGAGTGAGGTTTGCTGAGTAAGGCTTTCAGAAAGTCATGTCATGTTGGAGATGAAGAGATCAGGAGGGCGGGAAGGAAGACATTACTCAGCTCATCAGAGCAGCGCTGTCCCTCGCTCCTCCCTGACAAAGCCAAATGTCTGCTAATCTGTCTGTGATCACTGTGCTAATGAGTGATGGCTTTTTCATGAGGACTGAGGCTGGGGGTGGGCAGAAATCTGCCATTGATTTGCTGTGATGATCCAGATTTGGCTGCTGGCTGAAGCCCACAACTCCCTCTGAGAAGGGTGCCTTTGAGGTTAAGGCAAGTCAGACACAATCGCCATGTAATCAATAATATCGAGTGCTGTAAGCTAGGAGATACAGCCATGTGGGCAGGCAGGCCTCTCTGGAGAGAGCACAGCAGGTCCAGATATTACTCCTCACTTTACACTGCCTTAATCACACATTACTGTCAGATAAGCTATAGGACCACAACTCATTAAATAGACCTGGACCTTAGCCACCCTAAGCTTTGCCCAGAGGGAGCTGTATGTGTTCCTTGTAGTCATTCTAGGTCTGACTTTAAATCTGAATCCAGGGCATATTGACAAGTATTACATGTGTAAACACTGGACATGATTTAATGATTTCATTTTCAGATGTTTGCTGCAGTAAGTGTGAGAAACTGGTGATCCATTAATCACAGCTGAATTATAACTCTCACAACCAAAGCAAAGGTTGTCCCACACTTTTAAACAAAAAGAGTTTAGATAAGCTATACTTGTTTATTACTGTTTGGGCACAGAGAAATGGTTGTCTTGGACCCACACTTAACATGACAACACAACAAATACATTGCCCACAGAAGACATGTATTTGTTGTGTTGACATTTTACATCAGGACACAGGAGACATAATTATCTGCCAAAGCTTAGCACAAAGAAAAAAGAGTTTGAAATGACTACAGAAAACATATATAATTGGACAAGCCAGTAGTAAATCAAAAAAGGAAGAGACACGAGCCAGTGTAGATAAGACCAAGAACAGGAAAGAGAAAGAGGGAGATGACGAAAAACAGTGAAAAACAAAGAAAACAGACAGAAAAAGGCAAGCTCGGGGAGAGCGAGAGGCTGGTTCGAGATGTTGTTATGGGTGAGGGGGGTGAGCAGAAGATGAGCAGTGACTCTGACAGAGTGAAGGAAGGGGTGAAGAATGTGAGGGATTGATAGATGGTGACAGTATATCCAATGAAGTGGGACAGTGCCACAGCAGGGCCCAGCTTGCACTGAGGACCACATTCCTGCTCTGCCCTGTTCCATGCATAACTGATAGAGTTGAACATTTCAGCCCGTTGAAGTGTCTAAAGCTACGTCATGCTTCTGCACTAATTATTAATCATCTGCCTTCATCTCCTTTTATTTATTATCTGCTTTGTGCTTGATAGCATTCCTCAAAAGAAAACCAAAATGTTAATCTGTGTTTCTCATGTCACAGAATGTTTGTTTAAGTCTCTTTCTAAAGGCTTGTTTTTTGAGTAACACATGCAGTGCTTGTTTTTAATCCACGTGTCTTTAGAATATTCAGAGGAATTTGTTGCGGTTAGTTTTGTTCATACAGAGTGATTCGCACAAATCATCAAAGAATTGGTTTTAATTTTTGAGTATGGAAGCCAAGACTGTGGCAAGTGTTCCTTGGGTGGTGAAGCAGGGTTTGATTGCCAACACTCACCCTTCCACTCTCCTTTTATCACATTGTTACTGAAGTGATTGCAGTGTTTAAAAGAAACGTATGCCCCATAAACTGCAGATTGTATGGTCACACAATAACCTGAATCACCCTTGTAAAAACGGAAAAAGAGACAAATTATCGTGCCATTTTCAATAATGTTATTTTAAGTGGTACTAAAACGTATTTGCCGAGATTCTGACTCACAGTATCTGAAACAGTGATTTCTGCTACCACACACCAAAAATAAATATTTAACTGACATGTAGAAAATTCAGCAGTATCGTCTCTTTTCAGCAGATAATCAATGGGCATACTGTGGACAGACTTTCAATACAAAAAGGTTTCCAATGAAAACTGCTGACAACAATGAACATACTGTCTTTCTGGAAAGACGTGAGTTTTCCAAACTTGAGTTTTTGATTCAATTTAGAATATCGTAACTTAAATTCAGTTTACCTGAGTCGACCTGGCACAGTAGCAGATATCTCAAAACTTGGGCATAACTAAATTTATCTGCATGGTGAAATACCCAAGGGTTTGTGATTTGGGTGAACTGACCCTTTAAGTTAGCCAAATACTGTAGCGTTCTTCCCTAAAAAAGCAGTTTTAAAGCCGTCAGCGGTTTTAAAATTAACTTTGTGATTTGCAAGTGTACAGACTGACAAAGAGATCAAAATAAAGACAAGCAATGCAATAAATCAACCTGGTACAACTGCAGTTATGTACACTCCAGTTTCTTAGTGTTGAATGCTAATAACAACACAACACCAAATTAATATATTTCCCACATTAATACTTAAGTTATTATGTAACTGGCACATTTCACATTCATAGAAGAGGAGTAACACACACAATCCAGGCTGCACATACAGGCAAGACAGAATATAGGTGGGTCAGTGTGACCACCTAGTGCTCTAGTTATAGTACAGTGCATCTGTAACTTTGTGGGGGTGCTTTCTTTGTGAGAATGTTAATTATTGAGTCCTCCGGTATCCTGGTGAGAGCAGGGAGTCGGATGCTGCTGCTGCTGCAGTAGGACTGTTTGTGTTATCCATGGCTGCCTCAGCTCGCTCAAACCCAACATGTCTGTCTTAACCAGTATCCATCACTCATATTCACCCGTTCGTCATCTCAGAAATGTCCCTTAGCATTTGGAGAAAGGATTAGTGAGGAGGCAGGTGTGTGTCGGGGGAGGATGTTGTTGTAAAGAGAGAGAGAGAAGACCATACATATAATAACTACCATCTTACAGGGAAATGAAAATTCGGTATTAGATTGTACCTGATCTTTCACAATGATGGATTTATTATTATTATTATTTTTCTATTACTAAGTTCTTCTGTCGCTTGTGCCTCAATCTCTGCTCTTTAAAGTTTGGTTCCTTCGTTCCTGTTCCTACTTTGATCAAATAAATTTTAGCTTCACCGTTCACCTACCCCTCCAGAGGAAACTGTAACTGCCTGTGTGGTGGTATAAAGGCTGGCAAGTGGGATGGCCGAGAAAATCAATAGAGCATGGTCTGATTCTATTTAGAAAAGCTGATAACATGTAGATATGATACAGAGAAAACAACTTTTTCAATGAAATGTGTTTTCATTCAACAAAGGGAGTTTAAAAAATTTATTTATTTTTTCCAGTGTGGGCGGGTTTTATCGATTGTCCTTATCCAGACTGATCAACCCTAACCAAGCATCAAAGAGGAATACAGGAAAACACTGAGAGTTTGCCCTTAGGTCTTGTTGCTTGCTGTGTTGTAGTTACTAGGTTTGATAAAGTGTGTATGCCAGTCTTTGGCTAATTTAAATGCTCCAGGGTGTTGGAGTCATGCTACCTCTGGTATGTTTATGATACAAACAGTAGGAAACGATATTAGAGGAACTGGAGTGAATTTCTGTCCAGCAAAGGCCAAGTTGTGGAAGTGTGTAATCTGTTTAGTCTGTTGTCGTCAGCTTTCTATCCGAGCTTCCCACTGAGTCAACATAACACCCTCTACTAAAGGACCACAGTCATATTTCAGAGGACAAGAAGGGAAGAAAGGGCATGAGGGGGGAGATGAGGTTTTCAGGGCCCAGCAAGAGAGACGAATGAATGTATATAAGCAAAGAAGGAGGGGAAAAGGAGACGAGGAGGAGATGGAGTAAAAAAAAAAAAAAACAGACATGGCCATGCAGGTTGTATTGTTACAGAGAGTGAAATGCAATAATGCTGAGGAAACAAGAATCCAAATGAAAACAAATGTGCCTATTCAAACTGACACACATGCACAGCTAATATAAACACGCACACATACAGACACATATATTTACAATAAGCAGTGACAGCCTATTCTTTACCTTGCATCTCTTTTCTTACTCACCTGTATTTTAGCTGCTTTGTCTGAATTGAATCCACCACATACTGTATATCTCCAGCAGCACCACAGTGACAGGACAGCAAGCAGCAACACAAAGCAGCATGTCTATTGTGTTTTTATTGCTTATCACACTGGTTTCTTTAGTTTATTTAGCTTTTTTTGCCATCAGATACCTGGAGGACGAGCGGCCCCGTCTCTGCACGAGTTTACCATGAGCTGAAGCACAGTGGGCTTTGGGGAGAAGGAGAATTTAGAAAGATAACCCTTCAAAATTAAATTGTCAGTGTATGATTTTTCCGACCAGTGAGACCTTGTTGGGACAAGTGATGACGGTGTAAAGAGAGGGAACAAATGAGAGGGAGGGGAAGACAGGTGCAGCAGTTTACACTTAATTAGCGTGTCTTTGCTGCTTTCCGTCCAGCAACACTTACAGTAAACACCTGTGAATGATTACACTATAAAAATCTTAATTATGTTCTCCACATGTCAAGTGTCATTACATGTGATTTAATTTGACCTTAAAATTGGTTTTGGTAGCTGCACCACGTCCTGAAAATAACATTTACACTTCCCTTTTGCGCAAGACGGTGTTCTTTTTTCATCAAACAATTAACAGTGCAATGTCTTGATTATAGCTATTATACAGTGAGTGCTGTAAATGAGCTGTTGCTGTGAATTTGCTTTCATCAACACCCCACCCCTAAAGCAGACACACACACACACACACGGCAGAAGACACCTGCTTGAGGCATGGCATTTAGCAGATCTTTTTCTGTCCTCTAATTATACCAATCACATCTCCTGCTTACTTACACAGTAATCATCCAACATAAAGGATCTGATATATCTTTGGACATTATGTGGATAGACTGAAACAGCAATGTGAGTAATCAGCTAACCAAATAACTGTGACTGTACTCTGTGTTTTCATCAGGTGCAGGTGATGTCGTGGAGCGTGGGTTTAGGCGGCAGGATGACATTTGCCAAGCTCCTCCTTCCCTTTCTCATTCTCCACTCTTTCTGTGAAGGTGAGTCCAGACTACAGAAAATGAATGTGTGTAAAACTACATAGACTAGACTTTTATTTTGTGAGTGGTGAAGGTAAGTGAAAGTCATTTATGCTGCGTAATATTAGCTTCTCAGTGACAAACTGTGGATGACAATGGATTTACTTGACAGACATTTTTGTGAATATGTGCAACAGCATTTAACCATGAATCTACTTTTGTTAGTTAAATACAGGATTAGGAATAAAAGTGTTTTTTCTAATATATTTGGTAAAATATGAATACCTTCAAGGCTACACTAAGATTTGGCAGCAGAATTTTACCGTACCTCTCCCATTTCTCTCTCAGTTTTTCATTATTAACTGCCTGAAAGGATTTTCTGTCTCCTACCCTCTACACATAATGTATTCCCTTGCCTTTTCCTGACTTGTACACCTTTTCCTTTCAGCCCTGAACATCGTCTATGTTTTTTGTTTCCCATTTTTCCTTTATATTTTATCTCTGCCATTCCTTTACTCTTGTTCTCCTCCACTCGTATGTTTTGCATAATGTCTTAACATTACTGTTCAGCCCTAAAAACTCCTTAAAAATATTTGCCTGCTTGCTGGGTATGTCTCTGTGAGGGCTTTAGAGGGAGACATATATATAGTGAGAGAGAGCATCGAAGTCACGGTAACTGTCTCACAGTGACAGGCAGGAGACACCTCCAATCACACACAACTCTGAAGCAGCAGGGAAAGTTATTAAGTGAATGCCACAACCTCTTTCCGTCAAGCACAATGAGTTTATCAAGGCTTTTTTTTTATATATATATCTCTGGAGTTCTCCAGCCTCTCGCCTCTCACTCACCTCACACCTTGTGTTTACTCTCTGTGTTACCACCTCTCTCTCTCTCTCTCCCTTTCTCCCTCTAAGTAACCCATTAGCACACTGACCCTGTGCTCCCCCTGAGCATTTCCTCCTTGATCCAGCAAATTGGATTGATGATCATTGTTGTGATTATTTTGTAGCTGTAATCTATCTGCATTGCACTATCCGCGCCTGATGCAGTGCCTCGCAGTAATTAAGCCGTAGGTATGGATGGGAGCTTGTTAACCCTCCTCCTCACCACTCCCCTTCCCGAGAAGCACGCTCCATGTTCTTGGCACCCACTAAGAGCCACGCTGGCAAGCCAGAGATGAGCATCTTCTTCCACACAGACAGGCACATGACTGAATGAAAAGCTCCCACTTTCAAAGCAGTGATTCACTCTATCAAGCGCTCTCACTTCAAACAGGCTGGCCTCCCCTTCTCTCGCTTCAGTGTCTCTGTGGTCTGCTGCCCAGCTCAGCTGATCAAAGACCGTCAGCTTTGTTCCCTGATCTTCCCAACAAAACAGCTTGTATCACACTGCCGTCTGACACCGCAACACCCTGCCCAAACACAGAAGACCATTAACCCTTTAACAGGCGCTTTAAAAGGACGCTGCTGTTATGCTGTTGTCTCCCTCCAGCACAAACAAGTCAGGACAAAGTACTTTTTGTCTTAAAAAACCTGTCCAGTTTATTATAATTGAAAATCTATTCATACTTCAAACATATGCAGGGAATGAGTCATCACCATTTTGAAGTTGTTGTCATCTCTTGTTATTGCAGCGCACACATTTATAAAAAAAAAGGAACAAAAAAAGCAAACATGAGTATTCATTTTCAGAGTGATGGTCACGCAGTGTTAAAAACTGGCCACAGTGCTGAATAGTTTTCATGACTCTACCTACAGACAGACCATGTAAACATTTTATTCAAGCATGAAAATAATGACCAAAACTGACAGCAATATAATGCTGTGTGTGTCACTGATGTTCTCTGATTACACTGTGGATGCAAAGTGGTTTTGTCCCTCTGCTGAGTGATTGATGTGCAGCAGAGGTATGTCTGACACACACACACTGCACAGATGAAAACAGCCAATAATCTAAAATAGGCAGAAAACATACAGACGAGGAACAAAAGAAACAGTTAGACATCAGGAGAACATTATAAGACAACTTCAGGGACGTGTAGTAGAGGGCAAGAATTTAACCTGCTGTGAGAAGATGTACAGTGTATTGGACAGGCTGCTCTGCTTAATCCGATAATCTTACTACTCCTGTTGATGGTTCTTTCCCTTTGGTTCATTTTTATATTTGACATTAAGGCTTCCAAACCAACAGATTAAAGAGGAAATTAGCATGGATTACATATAGGACTTATAGAGCAGAACAATAAGCTGCTTCTTAACCTTGGATTTAGTCAGTTTCCTGAGACAAAGACGGAGCCCTTGACCCATTTTACATTACAATACCTGTATCACATTCAGAAGTACACAGGCTGCACTAGTTTGCACACACAAGCTTCAGCACCTGACAGTAGTGGAATTTAAGAGCTGGCTGTGTTGACAAAGGCAAGACTGATAGTACAGAACAGAGAAATATACAAAGGTAGGTGCTGTCAGTAAGACTTATTTAGCTTAATGATATCTCCTGAGCAGATCAACAGCTCTCATGCAGTTCAGTCGAGGTCAGGTGTGTATCCATGACAGAAATATTTGAGAGGAAGAGAAATCTGTGCAGCGCATGGACGGTCTGGAGGACTGACTGTCAGTTTCTCTTTCAATACTTAACATTTCTTCCTCTGAAAGCCTCCAAACATGTTACCTTTTTTTCACAGCCATTCACATGGTGCCATCCACTGAATATATTTGCTACAGACCCTGTGTGCACAACAGTACAACAAGGATGTGTGCAGTGGCATGAAATGCACCAATCTGCTGCCAAATTTCTCCACTTTAATGTGTGTACAGCAGTGGTGTGGTTTGCATCTGTGCTTCCTGAAGATCACTTGACAAAGACTGCTCAGTTACACAGCTCTACTCTATCTATTTCACATAAACTGTTGTTGCTGGTGCTGAAAATCTTAAATGCATCATTTCCTGTGCACAAAAAGACACCAAGAGCAACATGTGAAAAAGCTTAAATATGCATAAAGGACATTATTTATGTGTAAATATGACAATATCTTGCTTTAACAACATAAAAACACAAATCATAGATGGTGTCAAGATATAATGGGAATTCTGTTGCTTCTTTTCTCTTTATCACAGGCTCCAACCAGCCACCACGTTTCCTGAACTACTTCTTCTCGACCTACCTTCTCATCTATGAAGATATGCCCATTGGTGAGTCTCTGTGGAGCATCAGCATGTTGTGTTTGATGTATCTACATTGTCTAAAGGAGGTATTGTAAATGTGTCTGCGTGGACGGCTTTGTCAGCTTGTTCACTGCACAGAAATGCTCTGTCTTCTGTATCCCTTGAATATAAACTCAGAAAGGAAAAACAAGTTAAGAGAGACGTCATAATAGAACCTGACAGTGATGGCAATAGATGTCCGCTATCAGGATGTGTGTGTTTCTATTTGTGTGTTGTGTTAGGCATGTGTGATGAGAGGGAAACTCTACAGTGATTCTCTACACAGTGTAGCTGGCACCAAAGAAAAGTAGGATGCCTTGGATTATTTCACACTCTGTTGTTCATGTTTGGATGGAAGAGTTTGGCCAGATTTGATATGTCCATGTTATTATAAGCTTGCTTATATGTTGTTTCCTGCTGCTGTTAGGGGTGGTTGGGGGTTGTGGAATTTTTGTTGGTCGCAGTGATTGACAGAGCAATTTGGAGATGTCTGGCTTTTCATCATCTCTGGGGGTGTCAGTGGCTTGGAATTAAAATCCTTTATATTGGATTGATTTTCTAGGAGTTTGTTTTTTTTTTTTTATCACTTGACCTTTACTCTCTGCCAGTCTGTCAACACTCCTTGCCTGAATCATGGAGTGTTCGCTTATCCATGTCTATACTCTCAGAGCTGCTGGTTGGTTACATGTCACAGGCACAGACAACCTATCATTTTTTCCTTTTTTCACATTTTTTCTTGGGGTCGTGAACATTCAAAAACACCACCAAGCCTCCATCATCATCACTATCCCAGTCAGTGATTGCCTTCAGCACCATTTCCATCATCATCACCTCAGTTGCATGTTTTGTGCTGCAGCCAGGAAAGGTTACAGTATCCCACTGGGCCTACAGTAAATCATCATTATCATGACGCCAAACACCATTGCCCCTCATAGCTGCTTGGTTTGGCATCTTTGTCCAGCAGTACTAAGCAGTTTCTGGCAGAGGGCCATCTCTTCATTCAGTCAGCTGGTGTTCTAACCAGTGAAGGGCATGGATGTGTTGGTGGGTGGTGCGGCTAATTTCCCTAACCACTCTGTCCAGGTTGCCCTCTGGCCATGAATCATTGTGTCCTCTCCTCAGGCAGCTGGGCTTCAGTCCAGCAACACCTTCCAGTGGTCCAGAGAGCTGTCAGTCATGTCCCTGGCCCGGCCTGTGATGGCTTCTTCAGTGGTGTGATCATGAGGGCGGGCTGAGTGATTGGACAGTGACAATTTGTCAAGATTATTGTTTATTAGTTCAGCAGATGTCCTCGTCTAGGAGGCCCTCTATTTCATAAACACATGAACGCACACTCAAACACACAAACCACTGAGTCATGTGTTTGTGTGTGTGTGTGTGTGTGTGTGTGCTATGTGAGTAAAGGATGTGACATAGTGAAGAATAGTATAACATTCTTTTCATCCCAGACACCCACATGTTTCCTCACACAAACTGGAGATTGCTTATCATCCTGCACTGCCTTAATAGAGCAGCCCAGCAGCAGTTTCAATGCTGACATTGTTCTTACTCTTGATTTGAATAAAGGGCAGATTAAAAATACATATTTTCTCATCTCAAGGTTCAGTGCAAAGATTGTGCAAAGAATAAAGGATTGTTAAACTGGGCTTTCAGGGCACAATGGAGGCGGTTTAATCATATTCAAAACTTCATACCATCCTCTATACTTCATTAGGTCATTATTTTATCACAAATTTGATGAACATAAATGAGCACCTGTCTGACTGACTGGAAGCCAAACTGCATGACTTGAGCACAGTGATCAGGTTTCCACAGCCACTCTGATTGGTCGCATTCAGTTACCATGGAGGTTGTCGGGCTGAGGAACAAATTGACTGACACATGCACAATAGACTTATTGATACAGTATAATGGAGATGAACAGAGCAGACTTTCTTCAGTTAAAACTTGTCTGCATGTATGTGCACACACACACACACACACACACACACAACATTATCTGGCCTCATCTAGGCAGCAGATCAGTGACTTCAGCTCATCACCTCGGAGCCAGTAGCCTCAGCTCCGTATGGCAGGCAGGAGTGCATGATTATTTATCAGAGAGATGAGGGAACACATCCAAACACAGCATGGATATTTGATCTGAGACTACACCCACTCGCCTCCCCCCTCTCTCCCTCTCTCTCACCAGCAAGGGGTTTGGTTCATGAACCAACACGGGGTGCTGGAAAGATGCTGCACAGGTGTGCGCTGTAGAAGGATGTGTAACACAATGGTAGAAGGCCCTCACTCAGCATGAACTCACACTTCTGACGTCCAGTATGGTTTTCATTGTCTTTCATGCAGCAAACATAACACCCTCATTTTGATACAGTACCAGCCCAAGAGGAATCTTTACACCCCAGTGTTATGAATAATGCCTGTGATGTGTGATAAGGCTGCATTAGTGGTCTACTGAACACTGCAGTGATACAATGATTTAATTCAATATTTACCAGAGGAATATTTCATCCTCACCCTGTTCATTCTCTGCATGTCTGTCCATGTGTGTGAGTCCATTTAGCGTGAGTATGAATGCATGTGTTTACATTTCATGGATTTTTGTCACATCCAGGCAGTGGGATCATTCACTGTAAGGGGGGGCAGCTAAACAGAGGGGCTGATGTTTAAATGCAGTGGCAGATAACAGTATGTGTTGTGTCAGGAAATGGGATGTGTAATTAGACTGAGAGAACACTTTGATTAAACGCTCTCATCTCCTAATCCACTTTGCCCTGATTCGGCAGATTAAGCTCTCTACTGAGTAATTAACTTGTGGAAAGAACACAACATTTGTTCAAAATAAGAAACTTCCACACTCTGCTGGGATGGTTTGTGCATGTCTTGTGGTTTATGCCTATTGAGCATAAGGCTTCGCTGTCTGATTACATTTAAAACTTTAAATTAGGCTAACATTATTACAACACATGTTCATTTATATGGAATAAGCTATTGTGTACATTCAAATTCGGGTCTTTTTACCGAGGACGTAAGAAGCGTCACAGCAGGAGAGAGGTTTCTGGCAGCATACATTACATGCATGAACAAATGAATGATAATCTCAACCATTTTGGTCATTGTGAGTCATTCATATCCATAAGCACACTTGTATTATTTTCCTTTAAACAAAAGATCATGAAATTTCCAGTAGAAAAGGGCAGTGAAAACAAAATGGCACTCATTTTCCATTTCCACTAGATCACACTGTGAACAAATTAGACTTATTTGAGCCCTGAAAGACCTTTTTTCTTACACTATATTTTCTTTCTTATATATTTTCTTCTCTTGTAATACCCACAGGGAAACGTGGCTCCAGAGACATGGCTCCTCTGACAACTACTAAGTTTTTAAGCCACTTCATTTTTTTTTCTCTATTTTTTTAATCCTGTGCATCAAAGCTGTAGAATCTCAGCTGTATGTACCAGGATACACTCTGTCTGAACTTCTTTGCTCTCCTTTTCTTTTTCCTTACTCTCCTTTGCTCCCTCACATTCTTCTACTGCCACAGTAAATACCTTGCACTTTTAATTAGCTCCGTGGCATTCCTAATTCAATAATAATTAAGGAGCAGGAAGTAGCCCCGAGGAACAACTTATTAAAGCCTTCCCCTAAACGTGTTGATAGTGTCTGTGTACTCTATCCCCAGCCAATTCCCCACTGTCGGCTGCCTAGCGCGGTCTACATTAACCATGGCTTGTCAACACTCCTCCGGACACTGTCTCTCTCTCTCTCTCTCTCTCTTTCACAGCTTTCTGATTCAGCATATTGACTGTGTTCGCTTGCCTGCGCTCATAAACAAAGCAGTAGTCATAACTATTGCTAGCTGTTGTAGATTCATGGTGTTCTGGTGTGAATGCTCCTTTATCTTGATTGGACAGATGCTTCCTGATATAGAAGCATCGTCTAACATCTGAAAGCCGAGTTGCCTCTAAGCCAGCCTGGATATTTTTGTGTTATATTTTATTCACAGACCACTCAGTTCTCTTAATGATGCTCTGTTAGTTTAATCAATAAATTCTTAAGTCATCCTTTTACTAAATATATTACTGCATTGTAGATAAATTATAAATGTTTAAGTGTGCAAATTTCTATCACTCCTTAACTGATATTTTACCATAGCAACATATTAAAATGAAATTTAAATATAAAAATAATATAACAATGTAAACAGGTAGTGCCACTGCACCCACAGAATATTATCAGCCAAATAAGCAGCTCTGCTCAGTGTGGGGTTTGGCTCATTGTTTAGCCGTCCAGTCTGTAATTCTGTAGTACTGCTGTGGTACTCTCTCACTGTATAATACCATATCAGCACCAAACAACAGACAGGCTGTTAATAACTGGTCAACATAGTGATTAGATGCTGAAAGCTAATGTGTAAATAAGGACGTATTTACTAACAAGTTCACAGTATCAAGCTAAAAGGTGATGATATGTCCAAAAGCAGTTGCTCTTTAACCTTCTTTCCATTAGCGACACTTGGCTGGAAATAAAGGGCCTTTTTCTGCTGCTGATCAAATGCTTGGCCAGACCATTACCTGGTGGGAGAGAATGGCCTCCTTACCTGTCTGACTGTGCAAATCACTGACCGACCAGCTGATTTACACAGGACTGTTGAGCAGAGCCAAGCATGGACACACTCTCAGTCTGTCTGTGGGTCTGAGCTGCTACATCAATGAGCCCTGTAACACAGTTCAAATAAAAAACCTCCTTTCTCTTTCTCTGCAGACATAGTCAGACTGGCCATCAGGCATATTTCTTTTCCAGTAAACCCCTGTCAGCTAACATCAGTACATTTTACCCCACTGCAGCATTTGCTAATTATTCTTTCAGTTCAAAACACTTGATTTGTTCCCTAGGGGCAGTTTACAAGGTCATGCAGAGTAGTACTCTGATTTTCCACATGGATAAACTGTAATATTGAAAATATTGTAAATATATATTTGGTTATTAAAATCATGATGACAGCACTCAGACTAATAAGGGCTCCTCATATCCACACTCTCTCTCTTGAGTGTATGTTTACATGCCTCACATGTCACTAGGTTAGTGGGCAAGTGATGGTAGGCACTCAATCCCCATTTGCTCCAGTGGTGCTGTTCAGTGACCAACAGATGAGACTTGTACTGAGTGTGAATGTGTCATTGAGCGTGAACAGGCTCTCCCTGCAGGACGTCATTAATGCCCAATCAACCTTATTTTGGATGAACAGCCTATATTTATAGGGGCAGAGTTAGACACTATGCAACATTTTTTAAACATGTTGAAAATTAGCTTGTCAACCAAAGCAATGACCCACTCTCTTTACCCATCCATTTTTTGACATGTAAACATAAGAAAAACAAACATAAAACACTGAGTGAAGAAGAATTGCTGTGGCTTTATGCTGTTAAGGTTTTAGCCAAAGGGCTCAACGCTGAAATGTCTCCATCTTTCCCCATAATATTTAAGGTTTTCTTCATCAGGAAACACAGTCTAAAATATTCAGAGTGTGAACCTTCTTTTTGACATTTAGAATATCTGAATTTTTTGCAGAAGACCTGAAGACACCCAAGAATACTGCCTGTTCTTTGCTTCTGCAGAGCAGATAGTCTGGAGCAGAAACAGAGGCATAAAAAGAGAAATAAAGAAAAATGAGCAGTGATAAAAATGAAAGGGTAATCAGGGTATTGTCAGGAGAAGAGGAAGAAGGGGGCAGTTCCTCTGAGAGTTGATTTGGTGTTTTTGGATGTTGGCTGATATCCATGGCGGTCTCTTCTTGCAGGATATGTGCTCTGGATATTTGTTACTCTCAGCTCACAGGTCTGTTTATGCTCCCACTTTCAGCCCTCATTTAGCCAAATTGGAATGCAATGTATTTGTCCTTTCTGCATCTCTGGCAACTGCCGTTGTATCTGTCACTATTTGTGAGTTTGAGTTGGCGGATGTGCTATGTGCATGAGAGTGACTGCGTCTCTGTGTGTGTGCATGTATGTCAGTTGTATAAATCCTATCTACCGGCTGCAGAAGTGAAATATTCCTCCGTGTCGAGGTGTGAACCACCTGATCTCAGCAGGAGATGAGTCCAAACATGTCCGGGAGGTATTCTTAATGACTAGAAGTTTTTCTCTACACGTGAAGAGTCCTCGCCTACCTCATTTTAGGAAGGGGATACACTTGATCTGCTTACTTCCTGTGACAGCTCTCTGCTGTCATTGAGCTGTTGCATTGACTCTCTCAATGGCTCCCCAATAATGCCAGCAGACTGCCATCCATGAGAGACCTCTGTTTTGGTTTAGTCAATCATCCCTTATCTCTCCCCTGTGGTGCCTTGCTCCCCCCTTCTTCCCCCAGGAAATAATGGGGTCCACGGTTCAGTGGTGTCTGCAAACACACCATCCATCATGACGCTGTGCTGCGCTATATTGTCTGCACTTACCCAGCACGTGATGTGTTAGTGTTATTATGGCCCATGCAAACAATCACAACACTCTGGCCTCTCATTGCAACATTGCTTTGGAGTTCCCATGATTGTTGAACATCCCACACATTCTCATACATAATTTTAATTTCATCAGTTCTCTCTGATCTTGTTTTCTCTCTAGATATCTGACTGTTGGTCTTCTTTTTCTGCCTGCACTGCAGAAAACATTAATTTTAACAAATAAGTTTTGCCCTGTATTCAGTCTTTATAGTAGAATTCTGGCAGTGATGTATGAAAATTATGGATTTCTAATGTAGCTTCAAAACATTTCTAAACAAAATAGGCAGAATAAGGTAGGTCACTCAACTGCTAACAGGAAAATGACTTTTAATTTGTTGTGACTGACATTTAAACAACCTGGTTTGCATTTGATTTATCCTGGTTTATTCATCAAAACAACAATACGTCCCTTCGCCTAAGCAGTTCACTTATGTAAGACTGACTTATAGAGTGCCATTTAACCTCAGATAAAACCTGTGCTACTTTTAAAGACATTGTGTTGTGGAAGTTTTTAGATCTTTACTGAAATAAAAGTCAAAATACCTCAATGTGAATATAGATGTATTAGCAGCATAATCTGTTGAGTAATAAAAGTATGTCTCCTGTCAGACTTTGGTATTGTTACGTGTATTTAATTGTTGGATTATTATTACTTGTGGGCAGAATTTTAATGCTGCAGTGACGTGGAGCTAATTTTATCTACTTTATCTAACCACTGCTTTGTAGCTCAATCAATTGTGAGTGACTATAGCTGTCAAGTAAATGTAGAGGAGCAGAATAAAGTAGCATAAATTGGAAATACTTGAGTGCTTAAGTTATAATTACCTCAAAACTGTCCTCATGTGTAGGCCTTGATTAGATGTTCTTAGTTTCTCTGTACCACTGAACAGGAGTTCGGTGTTTGAAAAGTTTGCTTTTAAAGCAAAATCCACAGAAGTGTTCCCTATTTATTTTAGACATCTGTCAGTTGTTAATGTCAACATATGTGCAAATGTACTCTTTACTTTTATTTAGCAACATAGTCTAGACAGAAATATGTGTTTTGTGTGTTTATGGGACACCCACCCCAAAGTATTTATTTGTTTTTCCTCTTGTGGTAGTCATTCAAACCACACATATCTTAAATGTTTTATATCTTTCAAACTTGTAAACCTTATTTACAACAAACTGTTGAGACTCCCAAGTTAGATTTTTCACTATGAGCATATAAACTTCCATATGGGCTGATAAACTTATCCTCTCTGTCGTCTACTTGAAAACTCTACTCTTTTTGTCCTTTGAATTGAGCAACAGTTTTGGTGTTTGTGATTCTAACAGTTTGGTCAGCAGTCATTCTTTGGTGATGATAGTCATTGTGGAGCTGCCTTTAAAGACATCACCTTGAGGAGGTATCAGTGTTCAGTGTGGTTCAGTTTCACCTGCACCATCCAAAATCTTATGCAAGACTCGCTTAGTATTTCTTCAGAGAAGCTATCTTACACGCTTCACACCGTAGTGATCTCTTTCCATCTCCTTTAAAAAGACATCCTGCTTCTGTGGTGTGGCCTATTCTGCTCAACTTTTCCTGTGTTATGACCAGACAGAGAGTGAGAATATGGAGAGACTGAGACAAAGATGGGGGAAGCGAGCTGAAGAGCTCCAGGCTGTGTGTGTGATATTTCTCTGGGTTGTAAAAGTTAATTGAAATTGTCTGTGGGAATGTGGCGCGACACCAGGTTGAGCAGCGCTGCCAAGGCACACTGCACTGTGCTGACAGGCATCACTGTGTTGGAGGCAGTGGTTAGATTACCTGACCAACTGAAGTTAGGCTCTCACACACTCATATAGGCAGAGATATGGAGCTAACACTCTTTAAAGCTTAAATCAGATGTGTCTGTGTTTGTGTGGCTTCCAGCATCTAGTCTACTATTTGGACATACTATGCTGTGTCACTGGGCAAGACACCTGTGACTCTGTGTATGTGTGTGTGTGTGTGTGTGTGTGTGTGTGTGTGTGTGTGTGTGTGTGAGAGTGTGTGTGAGAGAGAGAGAGAGATCACAGATGGAGAATCATCAAAGAGAACACCACAATATTTTTGATAGTGATTTTAACAATCCTTTTTTTCATTAAATTATCAGCTTCATCTCAGATTTCAGCTTGTTTACACCTGTGTGTGTGTGTGTGTGTGTGTGTGTGTGTGTGTGTGTGTGTGTGTGTGTGTGTGTGTGTGTGTGTGTGTGTGTGTGTGTGTTTGTCTGTAGGACTCCTGTCTGGAACGCCTCAGGTTTAAACCCAGTTTAATCCCAGCAGTACCAGCAAGTCAAATGATCAAAGTATTGAGAGGGTGGACCCTCTACCTCAGCAGTGCTCTGCATTGTGTGTGTGTGTGTGTGTGTGTGTGTGTGGTTCATATACGTGTGTACATATATTTCCAACCTCATTTAGAGAAATTTTGTGATTTCTGAATAACGCATTTACAACATTCATTTAGTGAAAAAGTAAAATACCCGTTTTTGTATTGCTGTTTATCCATTATTGCTGTTTCACCCTCACATTTAAATCATTGTTTTGGGTTTTACTATTTGTTTACTTGTGTGTGTGTGTGTGTGTGTGAGTGAGTGTGAGCACGAGCACGCATTACTCCATTCTCCAGTACTGAGAGGTGCATTGCTGGGTGGCAGATCAGCTTCTTGCAGCTGCTTATCTGGCCCAGGTGGGTCACGGCTGATACCTGCCTGAGCCACGCAGAGCAGCTAACCTGGAAATTGATGTTTCACATCAGCGACCACCGCTCTCTGCTCCATTGCAGGGAAGCTGTAGGAGTGAGGAGGGGGGATGTGTGTGTGTGTGTGTGTGTGTTGGTGTATGTTGCTTGCTTGTGTTTTTTTTCTCTGTTTCCCTGCGCCCTTTTGAAGATGTACATGCATTTGCAGTTAGTGTCCTGACTCACTGCAAATATATTGTTGCTGTTTGTTACCCAGCTCTCGATTCCTCAGACTGTGTTTTTAAGCATGCAGAAAAGACCATTTTTCCAATTACTGAGAAGATGTAAGGAATTAGAAAAAAAACGGAGGGGAAAATGAAATGTCATGGAAAACTCTTAATGGTCTTTGAAAATCAGAAGGTTACAGGTCTCAAAGACCAAAGCTAAAAAAAAATCTTACTGGGGCGTGCATAATGTTCTGAATATTACTTGGAAAATGAATTCCTGCTGAGAGAAAGAACCTGTGTTTAGAGCACTTTAATCACCATGTTTCGCTCAGGCCTGTTCTTGCCAGCTATTGCCACTTCACTTGCAACCCATTCTCTGATTTGTCAGAGATCAGTGGCAAGACTGGCTGAATATGTTGTTTTCCTTTGCATTGTAACTTGTGATAGTAACAGCAGAGTGTGGCTACATTTTAGTATATTTAAGTTCCCACAAAACCTGACAAATTTCAGAACAGCAAATTTACCAGACCCTTTGAATTATTGTTCTGACGACATGCTGGATCAGTTTAAATTAGACGCCTGCAGTGTAATATCAACTTCGGTCACCTGAGGCTGGTATGCATTCTATGAAGAAAGGTTATCTCGTCCTTGTCTTGAAAGCTGACATTTGTTCTCATAAAGGCCAGCATGCTGGTGCCAGATAGGATTAATTGACAAGTGACTGCACTCTGTTTCCCCCATTTACAGGCCAGTCTGTGGCTCAGATCTGCTTGCTTTTGTTTACTTGTGTCACAGTCTCTCTGTCGTCTCTGCTGGTAGAGAATGATGCTCACTTATTTACTTCCTCTCACCTAAGAATGTCGCCATTCACTGCAAGGTGATGTAACTCTGCCTTTTCAGCACAGATATACACATGTTGTCAATTTAGTGTTTGCTCTCTCTGTCTTTTGAAGTTATATGTCAGTCTTCTAAATCTGTGCATGGCAGCTGTAGGCGCAGTGATAGGCCAAGAGGTGAGGTATGTGAGTCTGTGTGTACAGTCGTATGTGTATATGTGTGTGGTTTTACACATTAGTGGGGTGGTGAGCTGGAGCGAGTGCAGTATAATTGAACTCTTCTCACTTATCTCACAGCCGGGAAGGTGTTTGACATTTAACAGGCCTCCTCAGAAGCACAGATCATTTTTTTAGGGAATAAAGCAGGCTTGTCTCTCGTCTTTGCCTCTCTCTTTCTCTCTCTGCCTAGCACACATTCTTGCTCTTTGTCTCTGTCTCTCTCCTATTTGTTTCTCTGTGCAGTAGTTTGTCGCCAGTGAGAAGTCCCAGCTGTGAACAAATCCTTGGCTTTTCCGTTGTCAGCCATTGTGCATGTGAGACTCTGCTTTTTCTAACCGTTCATTTTCAGCTGACTTTCAGCACACTTAACAAATGAAATACCTAGCTGCTTGCATTGTACCTAGGTTGTTCATTTTTTACCCAAACCGACAGTAATGAGAGTGCAGCACGTCTGCTTAAGGAGCTGCTTTCTGGTGAGAGGAGACAGAGTTTGAGCAGGACAGTGCAAGCGAGGGCAAGGGAGGGTGGGAGGGAGCGATGAGTCCAAAACTGATCGACCAGAGCAGCTGTCACTGCCCAGCTCTCCTGTTCACCTCCTCTGTTTTTTATGCTTCCCCTCGTCGCTCTGTCCCTCTCTCCAGATTGACCAAGGAGGTCAATTGCCAATTTGCCAGTGCCAATGTCTTTGTCAGGAAACAATATTAATTTTGGCTAATTAGGACCTGAAGCTAATGAGCGCTACAGATAATGAGTTCATTTATAATCCATAAAACAAGTGTGGCGTGTTACGGGATGAAAAAAGCTGTAATGGCGGCAGCCGGACATCAGATTTAGGCAGCAAACAATCTGGACACACACATTTTGACACATACACCATCCACTTTAACTCACTTACCCCCTCTCTCTCTCTCTCACACACATACACACACACTTCAGACTCTGGCATGTCTGCATTGCAGTCCTCTGCTGGTCAGCTTTAGCACAATTTCAGCCAAGCTTTTCGGACAGTTACCATCCTTCATGTTTCTCTGTCTGACCCCTTGTTTCCCTGTCTTTCTCTCTTTACCTCTGTGTCTCTTTGTCCCTCTCTTCCTGCCTTTACCTGTCCGTCTCATGGAAAACAGTGGTTCAGTCCTGATAACAGACACAAGTAGAAAGGGACAGAAATGGGATAGAGAATGGGAGGAGGGAATAAGAGGGAAAAGGAGAGGAGAAGGGTGGACAGAGGAATAAGGAGCTGGCAGAAAATGTGGATGTGAAAATAGAAGTGATACACACATGGAGAGATGGGAATAGATATTGGCAGATGGGGAGATGGCGGTGAAAGGGGCTTCACACCAGATGGACATAAGAGAGAGAGAGAGAGAGATATGAGGAGGATAGAGATGCACTAGTGACTCTGCCCATACAGATAAAGTCCAGCTGGCCTCAGGCCTGGCCAGTCATTCAGCTATACTGAGCTGAGCTGTACCTGACCAGGGTCAGACATGCTAGTGTGGCCTCTGGAGCACAGTGCAATTCTACAACTGTTACACCATATGGACTGGTGAGAAAACACTATTACAGATATATGCCACTGGAGATCACCAAGCCCACACGCCACAACAAAGTAATCTGTAAGAAGGGAACAGAAATCATACAGCAGGGGAATGATGCTAGTCTTCACCCACTTGTCAGTGGTAGGTGGATCTGTTGGGCTACTGAGCCAACGTGGCAAGTCAATTTTAATGCTGATGCTAAATGACATTTGAGGAAAATGTAACAAGGTGATTGTACCAACCATGTGTTGTTGTACGTGCTGTTTCTGTGCTGGTGTGAAGCACTAGCATCTGCTATTTGAGAATTGGCTGCTGCAAAACAACAGGGTTCATCCTGTCAATTCAAATAAATCAAAGTCAGCTACTGTTTTTTTTCTTTCTTCCTCCTTTCAGTTTTCTTTTTGCTCGCCTAAAAAGCAAAGTTAGAAAAGAAACAAACCTGAGCACAAGCAACACAGAGTGAGAGAATAACAACAACTTTCAACACAGCCTACAGCTGCTTTAACAGTAATAACTACAGAGTCCTGAGACTTCAGTGGTCATTTGATATTACAAGTCACCAGTTACATTATCTCTAGTAATATAAACTCAGTAAGTTCTGAAATAGTTCTTGTAAATGTAAATGACACACTGACCTTTATCTTTATTCATTTCCCTACTTCCTAATTAGTTGACTTCACAAAACAGATGACAAGTACTACTACTACTAGACAGGAGGAAAACTAGAGATTTAGCTCAGCAGATCCATATCTTTATTTCTCTCACGTTCACATTTTATGGTTCTTCAAATGCAAAATATTTATTGCTCTTTTCTCTTATTTTGTTTTCAGTGTACAGACTAGCCAGTACCAATGAAGGGTACATTAAAATATAGAAACAATAAGATGGTCTGCAAGCTGTAGTCCTTGGCTAATGAACTGAATCTGGACAGTGTAGCATTATCACTGAAAATGAAATTTCACTGTACATACAGTACAGTTTTTGGGCCCATTTGGTGCTCGAGTACTGCGGCTAAAGTTTTCTGAATTTTCCAAACACGTCTTTTAAAAGCATTGTGTTGATATAACCCCACTGACAGCTGACAAGAGGTTGGTTTGGCACCTTTGAAGACCTGAGCTTGCTCTAAAAGGAGATGTGGTGAAAAAGTAAATGAATGCTAGCAAATAAACCAATATTGGTGAAAGAAATAACAAGCCTGGCAAACAGTAAAATAGAAGATAAATCTGAAGGTATAATCATCATTAAATTGCTGCTGCTGTGTGCTGCTTTATGATCTCCTCGTCCAAAACAGACCACTGCTGATTCTCTGAGCTTGCACGTATTTGTTATAGCTATATTTGTCAAGAAAAGGAGTCCTTGTTTTCTGAGGTAATACTCCACATTCTCCCTGCTGATGACAGTCAGGGCTGGAGGTCAACTCTGAGTTGCCACAGCCTCATTCTCGACCCCAGCGCCTGCCATTCCCCAGCATCCCCATCCACATCTACAGGGCTGACAGAAACAACATCAGCCTTATATTTCAGTAACACGGGGCCAAATGATAAACATGTAAACGGTAGAGAAGAGGGAAAAGGCCAAAAGGGAGAGGCGTTTGTTTTAGTGTGTTTATGTGTGTGTGTGTGTGTGGCTTCACAATGAAGGTGGCATGTTCCATTACCTGGCCATGATTTAGCAGGCTCTCAGGTAATAGTCAGCCCTGGTGAGGTCAGCAGAGGGCCAGTGTCAGAGAGAGGGAGTGTGGGGAGGGTGGAAGAGAGAGGCACATAACAGAATAAGAACAGGATTAAAAACTGAGGTGAGCAGCAAAACTGGCTGAAAAGAGCAAGAAGACAGGAAGAAAAGGAAGGAACTGGGCAGGCGTTACAAAGTGACAGTGCTGATGGACATTTTGGCATGCTGGCAGAGGTGGTGTGGTTTGGGGTGGATGCGTGTGCGTTTGGGGCGGGCGTTTGCTTGCGACGACGACAGGCCAGCCTGGCTCAGCCGTCACTCCTGAAGCCTCAGTAGCACACAGCCACCTGTCCACTCCTATCAGTGCTGCCTGTGTCCCTCTGTCTGGCCTCCACAAGCAGGACGGAGCGTGACGAGAGGATGACAAAAACGAAAGAGAGGGAGCGGGGGAACAGCAAGACTGTGATGGGATGGAATAGAAAATAGCGAGAGCAAAGAGCTTTCCTGTGTGATCGGAGGGTGAATGGAGCTGCGTGTGAATATGCAGTGACAGATCTGCCTCTCCTCACCAATGCGTGGGATGACTGTCCACTAATGTCCTTCACTGTCCATCCGACTTTCCCAATGTGATTGGTTAGTCACAGCCTTGTCACTCAGTGTTTTCATCATTTCCCCATTTGGGTGTATTAGAAAGCCAATCCTGAGCCGGACATCCAATCACACTCCTCGTCCTCCTCAGTTCACTTTAGACTGAGCTGAATCGCTCTCATTTGATTCGGGGCACATGAATGATTCATATCTGGACAGCAGAGTCAACTTCAAATATACTCTGATGACACTCATATATTTTATGCAGTGCAAAACCAACATTTACTCTACAATATTCGTGTAAGTTCTTAACAGTCTTGCTAACGGTTTAACTACTATAAATACACTGTTAGTTAAGGTATTCATAGTATGGTTTCTGATGACATGCATCATCATGCAGCTTCTTAGAAATCCTTTGTTGCCTCCTTTCCACAAGCTTAGAAGAACAAAACAAAAAAAGACTGAAATCTTCTCTTTGTTCTTTTTATCCACAAGGTTAAAGCACAGTGAGGTTTTTGATTTTAAGCTACAGGTACATAAACCATTTGTTTTCAACATTTTGCCCCTCCCATTTGGGCTTTTCAAGTCACACCATGAGCCACAGTCTAGTTTCTGTTGAAGACAGCCATGCACACTGACTGTACTATTCTATACTCACACTCTCACTCACGTCAAGAAAAGCTGACTTAACTGAACATAAGATTTGCTTGTCAACTTATCATTCATGATAGATGACCTTCAGGAAGTGTGGAAGCTTGTGTGAAGTACAGGTTTGTGTGTCCATGTTTGCTGACACGTATGAGTGTTTTTCACAGCTTTATAAAAGTGTGCATGCTATGTTTCTGAATACACAAACATATAGTGTACTCAAAACCTGTACACACACACACACACAGAGGACATGTGGTCTGGGAGGTGTGTATTTCTCTCAGGAATGGCTAAAGGAAAGACAGAGGGTGTGTTCTCTTCCCATCCGTGACAGATTTAGTCATAAATCTGTTGGATTAATACACAGCCTCCCAAGGACTCTCGTGGTGTGTGTTGTTGAAACACAGGAGTCACTTAAAGCCAGACTCCAGGCACTATTTGTCTTCGGCTCTCTTCCCCATCACAGTTATTGATGTCGCAAACACACACATGCTTATGCACACACACGCACACATACACAAAAGAGGGAGGACCAGTGAAAAATAGAGAGAGGGTAAATGAGAGGAAAATGAGAGAATATATCTTGTTTCAAAGGAGCTATTAAAATTTAAGGATTTCTGTGAGATAAATGAGCTTTTTCTAACAAATATAACCTCCTTTGAAGAACTCTAGTTGTAATTTCCACCCATTATTTATTAAGTAAATTGCACTCATCTGCAGCAGTTGTGCCAATTTGAGAATGCGTGGCATTTGTTTATTCGTGGCACAAAGGCTCACAAACAAAATCAGAGCCTTTTTCTTTCTTTCCATCTTTTTTTATTGCTAGCTGTCTAACTGACCTCCCTGGGGAAAAATCTTTACTGTCACTCTCCATTGCTGCTTTCATTCTACAGAGAAATAAACTCTCTCCATGCATCCTCTCTTCAGCTATTAAAGATGCCCCCTGAACACGTACACCTCTCTTTGTATGGAAATAGAGGTCTAAGCACTCAGTTTCTGGCCACCACTCTATTGTCATTCCAGGTAGATCTGCTGGGTTTATTTCCACGTCCAACTGGCTTCCCGGAAGCAACACGATTCTCTAAACATTAAGGCAGCACACAGCACCGTGGGCAGAGGAAGCAGCAATGAGATGATTTCAACTCATTTCCATCTTATTTCTAAAGGAAGAGAATAAAGTTTAATTTATTGTGTGTTTGACTGGAAGTGAGGGTGCAGGTTAATACATGTGCCCCCAAGAGATCTCTTAAAAGGATGAGCC
This sequence comes from Lates calcarifer, assembly GCF_001640805.2. Lineage (NCBI taxonomy): Eukaryota > Metazoa > Chordata > Actinopteri > Centropomidae > Lates > Lates calcarifer. The sequence continues at coordinate 2,442,765 of NC_066848.1, read as the reverse complement.
TGAAAGAGTGGCTTAAATCCCTGATGGAAGCTGACTCGTAAATTACCCTCAAAGTGCTTCATATGAGCCACATTGACTGAGACAGTCGGGATCTTACATTGATATGACTGCAGAGGATTTTGGCTTCTAGCTGCATTCTGCCTGATCAATATAAATATCCAGCATGCAGTTCTACTCCTCAGCCATTAATGGGCGAGTAAAGTTCACTCCCACCTTGTATCTTTAAATCCGGTGCTCATAGTTTCCACTGTAATGACCACAGTTAACAACAATATTCCTGTTTCTCATTTTAACAAAACTAAAGTGGCATTTCTGCATCAGTGTGCACCATCGTCTGCCTGTTTATGACTGTATCGATCTTTCCGTGCAGATGCCAACACACACTCACTTTCTGTAATATTGGTGTGCAAGAAACAGACCCATTTTGTTAAAATGGTACACAGTCAATTAGCAGGATGTGGTTTTGCGCGCTCGCTCTTTAGCACTGTGCCTGTTGTCCCAGACCTAATGGATCTGATACTGAAAGGTATACAGCATCGTAGCTTAGAGTCACAGTCTCATAATCACAACTCATCTATGTGACAGATGTGAAGGCTTTCCATTACTGCCTCTCACCACTGAGTATACTGTTCAATTTCTCTTCACATGGTAATCCATAAAGTGACAAACGCCGCACTATGAAGTAGGGAACAAAACACAGATCCACTGTACTGAATGAGCTCATGCTGCCAGTTAGCTGAAGACAGTATTTGCCTGTGTGAATTTTTGATGGGAGTGATTGATGTGAGGCAGCATGGTTTCAGCTTGGCGTTGCTGATGTTTTTGAAGGCTCTCATTGTCAGTGGATAGACAGTGTGGTAACATGAGTGGCATCACACTGACTCATCAGCCTACTGATTGCACGACTTCACCCCTGAAGCTTGAGCCCTGCCTCAAGACATTTCATCAAGTATTTATACAGAGCAGGTAAAGATCAAGATTCTCCCTGCCCTGTCCTTCACAGTCAGTTTTTGTCTTCAGGTGGCCGGGTCTTTTCTTTTGTCTGCTGCTGCTTTGGTAGACAGCATTCTGAACATTGCCCATATACCCAATAAGCCTCTGTGTACCATAAAATTCAAAGCTATAACTCACAACATGCCTGAAATTGGAGTCCTGACGATGCCTGTCCCACTGAATCAGCGCTCAGATGAACGAGAGGTCTAGAGATGTCACCAACATAATGAACAGGGCTTTGGCCTATAGCCCCTTTTCTTTCTCAAGCCTGATGCCCCAGGGCAGGACCGAGCCTAGTCCTCGTCTAACACGCACGACTCCTATTGATCCAGCAGGGATTGATGTCCTCCAGCGGCTGATTTAGCGCCCCCACTGGCCCCCTTGCCTTTCCTAAAAGGTTGGGTTGAGAAAAACATGCTGCTGCTGTGTGTAGGTTAGCAAGTCTTCCTACTTTTCTTCTCCTCCTCCTCCTTGCTCTCAGTGTTCTGCCTCTCCAGGCTTTGTCATTTTGTGTGTTTTATGGCAGTGAGTTTTTCAGCCCTGCCACGGTGAAGCAACGATGCTTTGTCTTAATGCACAGGTCCTGCTCTAACTTTGGGAGAAGTGCTTATGATAATGGAGTGTATTTGTTACTCACCTCCCCTGCACTTTCCTCCTCTCCTCTTTTTTTAAATTTACTCTTTCTACTGTGCCTCTTTTACATTTCACACTTTGGGCTCACCTGTCTTCCACTCTCCACCTCTAACCATTAAAATCAAAATGCTTCCAATTCTGTAATTTCTTTCAATTTGCCATTAAGTAGCCAAGTTAAAGCCTTTCTCATATATACTGCTTCCTCCAAAAAGTTAAAATTACAATTATTTGAGCTGCATAAACACATCACTTGGAAAGTTTACTTGTGCATTCTATCAAATGTAGGTTTCCTCTCACGTTCGACGATCTCTAAATCTACCGGGCCAGTATAGTAGGCAAAAATCTTGGATTCAGTGTTTGAGTTTGTGGAGAGAATAAGAGGTTCAGGGGACAATAGGAGAGAGAAAGGTGAGGGAGAGAGATGATCCACCCGGCCCATCGCTCTTGTCATGAGAGCAGTGTTGCAGAGTGGAGGAGAAGGGGAGGGGCAATGTTAATGTGCACTGTATCATTCATAACAGTAATACTGGCATCACTTGCTGCTAAATAGCATCATTCGTCAGGGGAAAGGGCTTGGTGCCACAGTGTTACAGATAAGCACGAGAAGGATACGTACATTAAACACACACACACACACACACACATCCTAAATCTTCCCCAAATATTTGAACAAAAACTAAAACTGACCTCAACCAAACCTGATCCCAACTTCACTTGTTAGATGAAATTGAGCCTCAACCTAAAATGATTTGGTCTGACATTAAAACCTTGTCATTTATACAGTCAGAACACAAATCACATAAGCAAACATACACATATGGATACACAGATGTGAATAGTTTTAACTTGACCCGAGCATGAACTACTGCAGACTCCAAAGCAGATTTAAACCCACAGTTTTACCATGACATTCAGATTTCATGATGCTTTTGAGGAGTCAAACTCCATCTTTTTTTATATTACCACATTTTTACACTTTAGAAATTCACCAAAACACTCAGATATATTTTCTTTGCAAACATTAATACCAAAGCTGTTTCATACCTCAGACATTCCCATCTTTAAGGACAAGGTAAAGTCTCCTAATCCTAATTGCATCCATTTCCCTCTGTTAATGTGTGTCACTTGGGGAAAATTGAAAAACTAATGAGTAAAATAAAACCTGAACTGATTGAGTCTTGCAGGCACATACATACATAGCGCAGTACCAAATCTTTATCTAATAGTATACGACTGCACCCAGTGGATTTAGTGGAGGTGTAGATATTCTAGCGTCCAGTCCAGCACATACACCACTTCTACATGCTTTCTCTTAATCCGAGCAGGGAATCTAACCCATATGCTTAATGGGTTGGTCTTAGTTTGCCTCTCTTTTCCAGAGTAGGAGTTAATCTTCCACAAGACTGTGGCTCTCATACATAGCCTTAGTCCCAAATGCCCATTTGTTATCCTTCACTTGAATGTATGTCTGCCCACATGCAGCAGACAATTCCTCCACAGTCGAGAGGGCTGGAAGGAGGAGAAAAAAAAAGTTATTATTGATGACTATGGGGTAAAATGCTTAATTTGCACCGTCTTCAACCAAATTATAACTCATATTGAAAGCAGCTGAATTTGCATAAATCTCATTAGACGCAATGAGAGGGGTTCATAAATCGTTATATTAATTAGTCATTTTTGCCATCCTTTCATAGGAAAATGGGGTGTATTAATAAAACGAGAGGGGTGTGTGATTGTGAAGCCTAATTGGTCGTTGTGTTAAGCAGTTTGGCGCGCAAGTGACAGGCTTGATTTAGTTTGGCTTCACCTCTATTGTCTGGCCGAGTACCTGCAGGGAGGGAGAGAGAGAGTGTGTGTGTGTGTATTTAGTCTCATATCTACATGATCATCTTCAACACCTTCTTATTTTTTCATCATGCCTTCATGACGTCAGTATCACAGGGCAAACACAGAGACAAATACACTCAAATTCACTTCCTACGTCCTCTGTCCTGTGTGTCGTTGAGCATGGGTGGAGCAGCTTGACCAAACCCAGAACCTTTTCACAATGAGCCACTGTACAGCTCAAGAACAACAAGAGTGTCTATCCTGACTCTGCGGCAAAGAGTCAGGGTTTGGGGATGAATGCATGTCAGTGGGATTTCCATGTCAATACAGGGATGTGCCATGTGAATGCCATAGGTGAATGGAAAAAAGAACATAATACATATTCATAATGTACATTCTGTGTTACTGATCACAGCATACCCTCTCCTCTCAGTAATGAGCCTTGTCCCTGTGGTCACCGGGTCTTGATGCCGTCCTCTCTGCTGCTCCTAACCTCAGCCTTGCCCTCCTCCACACATCTGTCCAGCACGGTGGATTAGCCAGCCTGATGGCACTTCACCTCTGCCTTTGATTAGCCAGCCTGTCTGAGCTCTAGTGTCTGTGATGAATGAAGCCTGTGAACCTCTGCAGCACCAATTAAAACCCCTTTGTTCCTCTACCCTTACACGTGCCAGTGTGTTTGTATGTGCTGGGATTGTGTGTGAAAGTTGTTGTAGTTATGAGCTCCCTCTTTGTCAGGGTGTTTCCCTGCATATAAAAGACACGGTTTATGAAAAAGTGTAAGCCCCTGACAACATCTTCATGCTCTGTTAATGTTTTTCCTTTGCTGCGGATTGAATTGTTATCTTCTTCATATGTGTGTATTAATTCACACACTTCACAATGCTTCCCAGTGAATTATGGGTCATCTAAGTAATCTAAAAACCAACTATGGAACAAGTAATCTAACAGTGACGTTTGAACAGACAAAAATACATTATCCAGTACAAATTCTTCAGTGGAAGAGGTGCAAGGATGTATATCCTTTTACCTGGAACCACTTAAAATTCATGAATACACGGTCATACAACCAATCAAAAATCTTGTTAAACACCCTGTGAGACCTCTGACCTTTGACCCTCTATCTGGCAGGTTCATCAGTGGCCCAGCTGAAGGCAATGGATCCTGAGGGGGAACCCCTCGTGTACGGTGTTTCAGGAGAAGAGGCCATGAGGTATTTTTCAGTGAACCACGACACTGGCATTGTCTGGCTTCGACAGCAGCTCGACCGTGAAGTAAGAACACAAAACAAACTGCTGCACACGCTAACACATTACCAAGGCAGAGGAAAAGATACTCAGGACAATTTTGAAAATAGGATAGAATATAAATTATCAAATGATGAAAGAGCAGTGGAAAATACAGTTCTCTTCAGCGGGGGGGGGGGGGGTAAAGAAGAAAGGGCTGTGAGTGGCATTTCTGTGTCTTGTTCTGCTTCTGTGCTCTCCTCCTTTGCACATGTTCATACAAACTCTGTGCTGATGTCTCCGTCTCCTCCAGACCAAGTCAGAGATGCAGGTCGAATTCTACGTGAGTGACATTCAAGAGGTAAGAGACAGATTTGCACTGTGATCACAGTTATGACAACTCCCGTCACACGCTGACACCTGGATATAGCCCGACCACATTTCACATAGAGACCTTCTCTCTCAATCCATCTCTCTTTCAGTCTCTCGCTTTCCTTCTCACCCTTATTTCTCTCTTTCTCACATGTAATCATTCTGACACCTGTCTCACTCCACACAGTTTAGTTGCTGAAACATACTGACATTCAACCTACTCTCCCCCGCAGGCAATCTGTCACACACTTGTCCTGTTTTCTTTCACTCTGAATCTTGGCTTGGTGTGGCTAATACACATTTTCAGTGACTACAGTTCTCTGTCAAGTAACAAGTGGAGGTGGCTTTGGAACACTTTCACCCAGGTGTTTCCTCCCTTAGGTGGTCAAAGACACGGTAAACATCCAGATTGGAGACGTGAACGATAATGCACCAACCTTCCATGGTCAGCCTTACACCGTCCATATCCCAGAGGTAAGGATGACGTACAGTCATTTCACTTAATAACTTATTACATCATAAGTAGTAGCAGAATAATTTGTTGTTTTATGAACATCAAAATAATGACACCGGCAGAAAAACGTCTGATTTCTTTCTCAAATATCTACTACAAAGGGCTTTGGGCAACAAATATTTGCTTCTGGAATTTAAGAAAAAGTGATAAAACATGTATGAAATTCACCTCAGTCGCATGATTGTTGTAACATGGTGGCTACAAATAGTGATCATCAACTATTCATAGTGCTTTTTGGTTTGCGCTGCTCTGGAAATGACGGCGTTTTGCTGCACCTGTGATCTTCCCACGATTTGAGGAGTTGTCTTCAGGCTCATGTTTAGAGAGTGTGCACAGCCTCCTTTATAGGGAAGAAAAACACTTGCGGCAGTGGAAACCTCAATCTCTTCTCCTCGCAGTTTCTCTCACTCCTCTGTCCTTTCTCTGAATCTGCTGCTTCCCTCCTCAGCTCTCACTTCTTTCCATCGTTCTCTCTCCTCTTTGCCCTCTCCCTCATCTAATCCTTGATATGAAGTAATTGCCAGAGTGGAGTGGAGGACTTCAAACAGGGGCTGAAATCCACACACACAAACACACACACATTCACATATCTTGTTGTGTTTTTATTGAGCACATACCCCTTTCTGGGTCTTCACCAAATCTTCAAAGCCACTGGCTTTTTCTCTCCCCAATCCATAAAGTCAGGCAAATAAATGGGAGACAGAAGGACTATTTGGACAAGGCTGTTTAGACCACCCACCAGGGAAGGTTTTCTCAGGCCAGTGCAACCACTGCTCAGTTGTGTGGGACTCACTTATAGTCCACATATAGACTTTCCAAGCTCTACAAACAATAGGCTTCAGTTTAGCCTCCGGAAAGCCATTAAACAGAGCTGTGTTTGACCCTTAGTCTCACACATTGTTAGTTCCCTTGCATCACTCAATGAATTACTGCTTATGTCAGTGTTGCCCTCCTAGTGCTTACAAAATTTAAGCTTTTTTAGTTGAGGCAGTGGGATGTGGTAATAGATCAGATTGTTTCAAACACTAGACACAACAGTGAATCTAATCCACCAGCATTTCTGTGCACTGGAAGCAGCTGCAGCCTCTAACAATGACACGTGATGTAGCCATAATAAAACACTGTATGCAAACCTTGTGCATGTGAGCACAGTGTGAGACTAATGCAGGTGTGATGTGTTTTATCACAGCTCTCAATGAACGTATTTGTTTATGTGCTCCACTTGATAAATGAGACGCTGCAAATTCATTCACATTTTTATGTCTGTGTGTTAGAATAACAGAACAGCACAATCTGTACAAGACAGCTCCTCATTAAAGCCTTCCACCTCTTCTGCTTAAAGTCTGTGGGTGATTTGGGGACTTCTCACTGTACCCTGTTTCCCCTTCCTGTACCCTTTTCTCCACCTTATCTTGTTTCCCCACCACTTTCGTTACCTGCATTTTTATGGCCTCATTACCTCTGTGACACTAACCGACCTCTAGCGGGCGAAGCAAACATGCTGCGACATCACTCCATCATGCTGTCACTCACTGGACATGGCACAGTAACTGGGGGTTAGAGTGCCATCAGCACTACTAGATAGTGCTGCTGAACTTTAGTGCACAGAGAAGAGGGTGATGGATGTGAAGGATGACAGAGTAGTAAAAGGAAAAGATTTAACACACGCAAAGTGACACAGAACACGAAACAGACGGACAGAAGCTAAAAGAAAACAACACAGAGAGCTTTAGGGTTGTTGACACAGTAGGATAGTTAGGGGAGGAGTCATATTGAGGTGGGCCTGATGCAGCTCAGCAGTGAGCAGATGAAGCAATGTGAGTGGCAAGGTGAGCAGTGCAGTAGGGAGAGCAGGGGGAGAGTGTGTGTAAATGTCGTTTTAATTTGTAGAGCCATAAAGAGGGTGAAGGGGAGCAGGTGGGCTGCGAGCATTCCCTCTGTCAGTGCTAATGAGCTGGCCAGATTTACAGCATCCACACTCTCAAGCAGGCAGCAGCAGAGGCTGGATACAAAGAGCGACGACTATCACCAGAAATAATGTTTTGATAGAACAGCAGATGGGCCACAACCCAAATCCATTATTGGATGAGATGATGGAGTGAGCCTACAACATACCGAGAAGTGTTTTTCACATTCCCTAAGCGCGACAGGTAGCCCTCTATACCGCAAGCCTTCTATTGACAAACTCCAAATGTTTTGCCAAGTTTGAATCGGTGGAGTACAGAGCTGCCGTCTGAGCAACTGTGGGATCATCCACGGCTTAAAGAACAACCCTCCCCAAAAGCACTCTCTACCTCTCTGTCACACACCTCCCCCACTGGGAGTCAGACTCTCTGTCAGGTCCACTGTGAGACTATCAAATGCCAACACTAACAACTTCTCTAACTGTGCCCAGTGAGTGCCATCTCCTGTGGTTTCATAAACTGCCCCTGACCACACAGTTTTCTCTTGTCTTGCTTCAGATCTACACTCAAACCTTAGCTATTAGCTGGCCTCACATGTATTTATTAATAGTTTATATACTTACTTGACTTTCCCAGACGTAAGTTTGCTCAGGTTTGTGTTATTTTTGTTTGAGTCCCTCCACATATTGCATTTCAGAATTTAAATTCCATCTCTTTTTCATCCTCTTGCCAATACTCACATTCATCCCCACCTACAGTAGATACGCAATGCAGTGGAATCCTGCCTTCGATAACACAGTAATGATGCACACAAGGTTGCATAGCAGACTCCACAACAGCGCTGTAATGCAGCACATAGATGGATTAAATGTATTGGCAGACAGGCAGGAGGCTCCAACTGATAGATATCCAAACTTTATCTGTTTACTGTCTCTCAGGTATGTCAGGCAGGTGAGCAAATCCCCCCTCAGCCTCTATTTTCTATCAGCCATATCTCAATGTCCCTCTCTAACCTACAGTAAGCTCTGATGAACTACGGCTGATGGTATAGAATGGGGCTGCCTGTGGTGGAAACCCCTTAAGGTGAAAGTCAAACATTTAAAGAAAGAAAGGCTGTTTAGTCTGGTCTGATCCAAAATAACCTTCTCTGTTTGGTTTGGTTTTTAGAGAAGTTAACCCTCAGTAGAAGCAGAGTAATCCTCATCTCCTGTGGTCATTTATTGATATAAAAACAATTACACGTAACTGATGTTCAATAAAATAATTTTTGCTCTGTGGTAGACTGTCCAGAACAAACGTTGGTCTCTTAGCCTCTGTCTAATTATATTTTTGATTGATGGGTGCTTTTATCTGTTCATTGTATGTTTAGCATGTCCTCTGTTACTACAAAGAGAGGAATTCAAACCAGTATCATGTTAGTCCCAAACTTTTGGCTGCCACTTCCTCCAAACAATTGAGTTGATTAGCATGACAGCATTTCACGCACTAAACACACACACAAATGCACTCATATTATAGATAATATTGGCAGAGGATGTTTGAGAGCTCCTATTACGCCTGTGAATGAGCTGTTTAGAGCTTTATATGGACTCTGGCAGCAAAACAGAGGCACCTGCTATTTGATGTGCCCTCTGTCGCTGTCAGGTGGAACATAGATGAATTCCGTTTCATTCCTTTCTTCTTTGCCTTTGTACGCTTCTGAAAGCTGAAATCTTTTATCGCCCTCTGACCTTTATCTTAGCAGGTTACAGCATCTAAAGGTAATTTGTTTACTGGTTCTAAACAAATATTTCAGCTCTGGAGCAGCTCCCATAGTATATGGATGAATACCTTTGCAGTTGCAAGATTCTCTGGGAAGCTTTATTCATAGTGGGATACATTTACTTAGAAATTACAGTGTAAATAAAATATTTCTGACTTAACTTCTACAGTCTACCTGCACATGCAGTATAACACACACAGCTTCTTTATGAAACGCTAAACACACAGAAATGCACACACTGCCTTCTAGAAGTTGGATTTATCCCATAATGATTTCAGTATCATCTCTCCTGGTCTCTCCTGTAGTGTAATTGAATCTAGTGGTTACTGAGCTGAGTGGTGGCTGGTTGACAGGCACAGGCCTCAAAGAGAATTCTGCCTGACACTAAGACCCTGAGCCCCATGGGGGGATGGAGGGATTTAAGGAGAAAGAGAGAAAAGATGGATAAAGTGAGAAGGTTAAATGGGAAGCAGTCAATATTTTACTCACCTCGGGCTCAATTCATAACTTTCCCCTACATAGATTTAAAGCAAGTGAAAGATGGGCTTTCTAAAAAAGTGTCCTTACTGAGGAATTTTCTCCAGTTTTTTTCGGTGGCAGATGAGAAGCTGTTCCTCCGCATCATATGCTTTTATACCAAATAATGAAATCATGAATGCAGTTAAATAAGTGTTTCTGGGAGTGTTGAAACAGAAAACTGTTGGTTGTTTTGTTGAACATATTTTTTTGTTGTTTTCTGTTTTAGATTTTTTTCCATCTGTCTGTGTGATTATGTCTGACAGCACTGATTAGAGCATAGCACATGATCATCGTCTACAAACTAATCTAACTCCCTACGCTCCTCCATTTTTATACAGCACAAATAGAGTACATATGGCCAGTTTATATACAGACCCAGGATGTTTTACCAGCTGTTTGTTCACATATTTCAAGCAGAAACATTCGCTAATTTGAGTTTCTGCATTTCACTGATGGGTTTGTCTTGAGTGTGTGTGTGTGTAATTTTCCATCTGCAGATATTCATTATACGAGCGCCTGTTTTTGTGTGTGGATTTTACATTCTTAAGGGAGTGAGTGTCGTCATTCACTTCCATGAACGATGATTGATTTGTAGACCTCAGTGAGCCTTTCAGGGCAAATGGCCGCTTAAGTTAGTTGTCAGAGAGGATGTCAGGCCTGTAGAACAATTTCTCTGCTCATCCTTTCCGGTCCAGGGGTTAACGCAACAAACGCTGCTTGGGCATCACGTCCGCTGCCACTCATGAAGGTAAATCACATCCTCTTCCTCTCTTTATGTTTCTGTCATTTACTTTATCCCACTGAGCATGAAGAGCACCTTGATTTGCGTGCTAGGCTGGATGGGTGCAGATTTGTCTGTCAAAAAAAGGGAGGGCTCGTGTTTGTGAGTGACCATCGAAAAGTGTATTTTTTAGAGAGAGAAAGAAGTAAGGGAAGTAAGGTGGGAGTACACAAGGAAAGACTGAGAGAGAGGGGCAAGATTGAAGGGAGAGAGAGAACGGCTTGCACTCCCCAAAGCCATTAAAGTTTGATTCACCCACTCCTCACTCTTTGAATAAATCAACCTGTCGTTCTCTCTCTCCCTTTCTTTCAAGTGTGTGGGTCCCACCCCTCCATCCCCACACCCACCCTGCCTTTGGCGCTCTCCTTCCCTCTAACACTCACTTGGCAGAATTGTGAATTCTGACAAGGTTTTGCTAACATGAAGACAGTCGTGCATCTTGTGATCCTTCCATATTCTGCAGCTGCTTTTGTTTGTATTTATGTTTACGTGTCTCTTGGGGAGAGAGACAGACAGACCACTGACTCTGTGTATGTGTATGATGCTGTGATTATGCGAAACAATATTCAGTTGAAAGAAGGAAGAAATTAATAGGTGGAAAAAATTTGCTCAGCTACAAGTCGTGCCTTCAGCCTCACCAGGGCTCCATTTGACATTATGCAAATTCCTTGACGATTCTTTCCCTCTGTCTTCTTCTGTGCGTCAATATACACCTCCCTCTCCATTCGTCTGTTTTTTCCCTCACTGTTCCTCCGACCGTGGCTAGATTTCCCCTAATAGAGCTTTATAGCCTTTCCAATTTGCTCAAATCTGTTTTGCCTGTCACTTCCACAATTGAGATGGTAGGGAGAGGCATTCAAGAGAAAAAAAATGCATTATATATGCAGTATAGAGGGAAGGTGAACAGGAGCAGGAATGCTGTTACAACCCACAGTTTCTCCTCTTCTTAATAGTATTAGGGCTCATTGTTTTTTAGCCATATACAAAAGCTTGCTGTAAATTAAAATAGTTTTTTAGTTAAAATGTGAGTTAACTATTTCTACGTCAGATTCCAGGTTTTACAGAGCAGTGTTACAGCAGGCATGCATGACAACCACAACAAACAACTAATTAAGGTGACAAACAGATGTTTAAGCTCCAACTTCCTGCCCATCTTTGTCAAATCTCTTCTTCATTTTCAGCCTGTCATTCTAGTCAATCTGATGTTGTCTCACAGTGTCTTGTTTGGCATTTGCTCATATAGAACAAACCAGCCCTCCTGCCCGACTAGCTGAGGGGATTGAGGATGGCTATATAGATTGTTCTGTCACATTGTGGTTCCCAGTAAGATGCTGTGCCACATGGTCCACAGAGGATTGTCGTTTTTATGAACTTTTCTCTACTTTACCTAGACATCCTCAAGTAGTATCATAATTGCATGGCATTGGATTCAGTTATCGTACCTTTGTTTGGAGCTATAAAGGCATCAGGATTTCTAAAAAAAAAAAAAAAAAAAAAAGATACAGTTTAAAACATTACATAGACTCCAGGATTACACAGCTTTTTTTTCTGATGTTGCATCCGTCTGTAACTGTTGTAAGGCTTTAAGGTTTGGAAACCTTACACGCTTGAAAATCACATGAGCAGATGTACATTCATGCCCCCCAGAGGTTTAACCCTTTGCATTTTGAACATTTGACTTCTTGTACTTGTCAACTCTGCACACGACAACTCTGATTATTTGAAGGGATGCAAAGAGATTTGCCCTGCTTCCAGGTTTAACTATTGTTTTCTCTTTAGGATTTTCTGGCTGAATCTTTGAGTACACAGCACAGTGTACAGAGGTGGTGTGTGCCCAGGAATCTGTCAGTGCAGTTAATTCTCTGCCTTTCTGGATGAAGCAGTGTGTATCATGTCTTGATATTTTCTTATTTTTGACAACATAATGACACTTGATGATTTATGTATTTTCTCAGATATAAATTACACTCCAGTGACATGTTTTTGATGTCTTTTCTGTCCTGTGGCAAAATTGCTTCACAGCTTTCATTTAAATTGGTCTACATGTTTCTTTTGTTTCCATCTGACTTCACTATTTTACTATGTGAAGCCTGTTTCTGACTGAATGTAGTTATGAATGTCATAAAACTATAAATGAGCAGAATTAGAAAACAGAGAACAGGAAGTCAGTTGTTCAGGAATCTGAGGTCCATCAAAATCAGGCTTAATCAAGGTTTATGTAAAGCAAATTGATGCGCTCTTTGTGACAAAGATGAAACTAATGAATCCATTATCGTTTTAATGAAGTGGTAATAATGTAGATAAATATGTGTGGTAGCCTCTCCTTTCCTTGGGGCGTACAGCAGAACATACAGAATCTGTATTTCTATGTTCAGCTGCAGGTCAGTAGGTTGGTTTTTACCTTTCAATTAACAAGCATATGAAAGGATGGAAAGATAATCAAATGATCATAGTCAAAATCTTAAGTGTGTTGTAGTCTTCCAATTTATTAGACATGTCAGAAAGAAAGAGAGGACTCAGTATTTCATCTCCATCCTTTCCCTTAAGTAAGCACGGTCTGCTTTCCCTGTAGTCGCTAACTAATGCTGATAACCAGCACTCATCACCAAGGTCCCTCCTCATCCAAGTGAAACCCCTTTCGACCCCAACAATATTCTTCTCCACCTCCTTCTTGGCTCCCCCTTCTGTGATGTCCCTAACATCAGTGCTTTGATGTATAATTGAGTTGTGCGCTCGACCACTCCTCTCCCCCTTTCTTCCACTCTTTCCTCTATGCCCCCCAGGACCCAGCTTATAGAAAAGGTAGGTTAAAAGGGGAGCGAAGTAAAAAGAAGAAAGCAAGAGAGGGGAGGGAAATTGAGACATTACCCTATAAGAGAGATTCTGGCAGGAGAGAGGCTATTGGATTGCAGTACAGCTACTTTTTAAGAAAAGTGTGAGGCAGCTAAGAGCTACTACTAATACAAACCTCAGGCAAAATTTCAGGAGTCGCTGCAAATGAATCAATAAAATTCTATTAGGGAATGTTGTTGCTGGAGCAAAAGGGAATTGAGACAGCTGAAAACACAGACAATCCCCGACACTCCTCTTGTTGAACACTCCATAACTTGTGTCATGTCTCATCAACAAGATGTAATTTAATTTGACAATGTCACATTCTACTAATTGAGATAAAGAGAGAGATGAAAGGGGAATAAAATGGTGGAAATAACAGGTTAGGATATTTGCTATGAGAGGTAATTATACATGTCGCCTTTCTACATTAGTGTCATTAGTGCCAGTGGTTTTTACTGATCCATCCTCATACAATATGCACACAGCCTAAACCTTGTAAACGTCAGGTATATATCGCTGTAATAAACTGAGAGTGCAAGTGTTTTTGTCTTGCTCCCGTCAGTCTTCTTCCTACATGCAGTACTTTTCTTTGCTTGCTTATCTGTCTGTCCCCACTCTTCTCTGCTGCTGCAGAGCTACATGAAGTGATTGCAAACGGACCCCAGTAGTGCCGCGGTTTCTCTGTACAGACTCTGAGTCTGCTCAGATCTGTTTGTATTTCTGTGTGTGACTTTCACATGTAGTTCAGTTCAGTTCAGATCAGGTCAGTTCAAATTACACTCTGCTTTTAGGATGGATGTTTAATGTCATCAGGTTGGGGGTGTGTGCACATTTTGTGCTATGTTGACTTTGCAGTGTATTACTGATATATGACAATACAATGTCTCCTATTATCTTGAACTACAGCATACAGCTGTGTATATTACCATTAGGTGTAGAGGATACAGTAGTAAGCCATAGAAATCCACTCAGCAACTGCACCAATATGAAGACTCTCAATTCACACAGACCATGCGCAGACATTTCATGTCACGGCATGAAAATTGTAACTTTATTCTAATAAATATTTAAAATAAAATAAGTAGACAGATTGCCAGAGTATCACAGTATATCAGCGGAGGTTATATTACTGACTCTCTGACCAGAACAGATGGCTAGTATAGAAATAAATGCTGTGAAGTAATATTTCCTGTGGAGTAGAGTAAAACGTTTCTGGCAGATTGTTACGTGGAGATTTAAATTAGAAATTTTTATTCTAATTGCTCATAATTTATACCAGACTGATCTGTCTGCTATCATCCTGGCCTCTCCATATTTTCTCTTCTCTCTTTCTCTCTCATACTCACACTTATTGAAAATAAAAAGTCTGCATACTAATTTGTATCTCAGCGTTCCATGATAGTTTGCCCATCACACACCCTGGTCCTATTAGAGTTCCTAAGCTGGTAAGCAGATGGAAGCATTTTAATACTCTGGTTGTGTGGTCCAGTCCCTGCTGAAAGTCAGAGATAGGAATGATGAGTTGAAGCACACACACACTTGCACACACTGTACTTTGGGGAGTTACCACTGGCATTCTTCAAGCACTGGAATAATGCATGAGAAATTAAAGGCACCTGGGGTCACAGTGCAGGAGAAAGGCAGTCTGGGTATGTGTAGTCAGACGTGTCTGCTATTGCTTGAAATCTGTGAATTATGCATTGACTGGGAAACATGTATATTTCTACTTGTGTCTGTGTGTGTCTGCACGTGTGTGTGTGTGTGTGTGTGTGTGTGTGTGTGTGTGGAGAGACACCTGAGACATTAAGACTCATGGAAGAAGAGCCCCATCTGCCCTTGTGATACCTCATGCCCGAGGCTACAGATAGAAAGAGATGTTGATACAGAGTGCAGTGTACCTATAGGACCAGACTGCAGAATGGATAGATTTAGGGATTCAGAGTTCACATTGAATAGAAAACACACAAAAGACAGTGCACACACACAGACACAAGGACAGAGAGGAGAGAGAGCCAGAGGAAGAAAGAGAGCAGGGTATCTATTGAAAAACAGCAGAGTGCATCATTGAATCCCATGTGATGTTGCTGAGATGAGATGGCCTCAACTTTGGCAGCACAGTTTGTTTGAGAATGTGGAGTAAAGTGCAGCTTCTCTTGGTCATCACCCTCAGACACTTGGCACTGTTACATAAGTAGGTGCCGTACTTAGCACAGTAAAATCAAATCATGTCAACTCATGTTTATTTAGATGTTGCTTAAAAACCAAAGTGTTGCCCCGGTAATGGAAATCAAAAGGAACTGAGACAGACCATGGAGCACCAACCAGGAAAGCTGAGATGTAAAGGAAATAACACTGTAGGCAAAAGATCAGAAAAGAACAAAAGAGACACTGTGAAAGGCCAACAAATTAAAAATAAAAGGTGACTTTTAACAGTTGTTGTGGAGTCTTTTGATGTAAAGCTTTTCAGATTCCACAGACTTGGCTCCACCACAGCAGGAAAGGCAACTTCTAAAAACTCAGAAGGCTTACTTTTTCCCCTATGCTGCGACGTGCTGCTCTGATTATTTATTGTGAAGTGAACATACAATGTGCTCGATCAATCGATCACCTGCTGAGCTGAATCAGACATAAATATGTATGTGGCCTTTGCTTTGTGATATCGCATCACTAGGCGTTTTCCCAGGAGCTTAATAAGACAAATGTATTCAATTAAAAATGAATCATTTCTTCTGACGTTTGTAGAGGCACTCATTATTATAGGCAAAGTAGGGTGCCTTCACTATAAAGATCTGCAGGTAAGACATAGAAAAACATATTCATTCAGTGCTTGGGTTGATGTGAGTCTATCACAGCACACACTGAGGAGCAATGTGGTCTGTTTTGGGGCTCGGGGGAGTCTTACTCCGGTGTTGTGGGCAAACTGTTCTGGCTGATTACAGTAGTTGAGCCTTAAGAAAAGAGGGTGTCCGTGACTGTCCGTGTCAAAGGAGCGAAAAGCCTTGATGTCAGAAACAGTGAATCTGATGAAACCTCTGTCAAACCTCAAAGTACTGTCAGAAGTCACATTTTGAGCAGGTGTTAGCATAGATTAGATACTTTGGCTCCAGTGACTTATTTAAAGTGAAATGTCAACCTCTCAGTTTAATTAAAACATGATCAGCCCCTCATCCAACACACACAGACTGATCCTGTTGAAGTCAGCTTTCAGTCCTCATGTTGATTTTCTTCTGTGTTGCTCAGATTCTATTCTGTAGATCTTTGTCTAAATCTCTTCTCGCTGCTTCACTCCATCACTCCCCTCCATGTTAGTTCTGGGCAATTGCCCAAAGAATGTTTCCCTCACTCCCAGTGAATTCAAATCAGACTACTTGTATCGGTGAGCGACTGCAAACATAATCCAGCTGCTATAAAAAGTCTCTCCAGCGCTACGTAAAGTTACCGCTCAGTATTGCATTATGGAGCTTTGTAATGTTGTTCCAGATGTGTACCTTTACAGCTGATTGCCCTCAGTGTGGATAGTAAAAGATTATGAATGTGCAGCAACAAGAGCTCGCAGAGCCCAGCTAATTGAACAATGTACAGCACTAGTTTACATGATGCTAATGAAGCCGTGCAGGTCGATGGATGCTGCAGGTTGATCTCTCTGCCTTTAGTCACATATCCTTCAAATGCACACGCACAAATACAAATGCAAGAAAAACTGAAAAACATGCAGTGCTTCAACTGGTCCCTAATTCCCCTACGTCTTTAAAAGAAAGCGTGGACTGATTAAAGTCAGAGTTTTATGGGGAACTGTGAAAAAAATGACAAAATAAATAAATAAAGCCAGAGTGTCTTGCCCCCCTAGGCAACAGCCGTTTATATGATAATCAGCTCCACTCTAATTTGCATTTAATTCTATTTTAAAAAATGACTTCTTAAAAAAGAGAAGAAATGGAGAAGAACAGGAAAAATATGTATGAGAACAAGATATTCTGTAGGAGGAAAAGCATACAGGCTTTGTTATCATTTACCGTTCACTCTTTCATCAGGTGGTTGATTTTCTTTTGGTTCCTCGAGGGCCACGCAGTTCATAACGACAGCATACCTGTATATTATATATTGACTGCATGGTCAAATATAAACCTATAAGTCCTGGTTTGCTTTCTTCACTCTTCCTAACTTTCTTGGACATGGGGGTAATTCATTCTGCTCAGTTGAATCTGTCTCTGTCTCAGGCCTAATGTTTTAAAAGGCAGAGTCTTTGGCTCTCAGATCTTATAGCATCTGCTCTTACACAGCTTGACTAAGGCCAGAGCAGTGGTGTGTTGTGTGTCTCCCAGCTGTGATTGCACAGTATAATGTGTCCTTGTTGCTGTAGGTTATCCCCCAAGGTGCTTCTGTCCAGTTAGATTTGCTACATTTACCGTTTTAACTTAATCATTGCCACATCAGTCTGGAGACATGAAAAAAGGCACCACAGAGAGGACCAGTATCCTCCACTGGCCATTACATGCATTTTTCATTCTGTTTACTTCTTCAGATCTGTTTCACAGTTTTGATTTGTGTAGTAAACATTCTCAAAGGAGGTTTCTTAATGGCACCAAACCTGGAGTTTAAACATAGATACATATAGGTTTCACCTTTTAAATAAAAGTTGAAAAGAGATTTTTACTTCCCCTTCAACAATTCTCAGTTGAGAGAGATAACTTTCTATAACAGGTAGAAAGGAGGTGCAGGTCTTACCGATGTGGCCCGTCCTTGTACCCTTCCCCTGGGATCAACCCATCTGCCTCTCCCTGTCTCTCTCTGGCTCTGTGGATCCCTGCGGCATGCTGGACCTGATTACCTTTACATTTAAACAAACAGCCCTGGCTCTTTGGAGGCAGTCAGCCATGAGCTCTGACAGGGACGCTGGGTTTAGGCAGCTGGGGGAGAAGACTGATCAGGAGATAAAGACATTATTTGTTTCTTTTCTCTAAAGATAAAGATGAAGATAAAAGGCCCTGTCCATACACACAAACACACAGACACACATCCTTGTACTTGTCCTCATGAGGCCCTGCCATTGACTACATCGATTCCCTATCCTAACCCCCTTACTTTAACCATTACTACTCCCTCAAATGTTACCCCAACTTAAATCCTGACTATAACCTATGTAATTCCAAACAGGTTAACCTGAACTCCAAGGAGGAGTACCAGACAAAATGGTCGCTCTAAACAAAACATCCTGCTTCTAAGGAGCTGGAAAACTTCACATAAGGAATACATACACTCACAACCATGCAGACGCACACAAACACACACATTCATAGTCTGTCCTTGCCTTTCAAAAGTGGCTCCTCTCTCTGTCTGTTGGTATGTGATCATTTTGTTCGGCTGAGTGCTTCTCCAGAAATTCAGCCATCGCTCAGCCAGGCCATAGAGTGGACAGAGAGGAAAGCAGAGAGAGCAAGATGGAATGAAAGGACCTTATAATGTGAGAAATTTTTTTGCCATCAATTTCTGTGCGCTACGCAAAGACTCTCCCCATATTATGTGTTGCATTATGTCTTTGTGACCAGTTTAGCAGAAATTCATTGGGTACAGGAGGTCAAACGAATTGCCAGGAAAAAGCTAACTACTGTTAGAAAATGGAAAAATAAAATGAATGGCAGCCATGTGAGAGAAGTGCATTCAAAAAATATTATCAATCCAGACAGTAGAGCAATTGATTTTCTGACAAGACCAATCATAATCCAATAAAAAGGCTACAGTTCCTAGGATAAAACTAAAAAATACAGATGCTTCCAATCTACTGTTATTTACTGTCATTTGTAGAGGCATTTCTATTTGTCCTCTTAAAGTGTAACTCTTTCACATCATTTAAGATCAGCTCCTCTCACACCACTGTTTTGCCGTCAGCATAGAAATCATCAGGAGTTGGAGGGAAGAAGAGAAAAGAAAATTTGCAGTTTGGAGAACTGGGTGGCTTTTTGTGACTGACGCTGCCTCTGCAGCACCACTGAATGTGCTTTTACCAACACTGTCTGAGACAGACTTACACAAATACAATAACAACGCAGAGTTTCACTGAAAAATCACACTGAATGAGAATCTAACTGGGCACACTGTGGGATTAGGAAGACACATGAAATGTGCCTTCAACTGACCTGACTTGATTTGACAGCTTATAAGTAGCTTTGTCCTTCATTGCCACAGTTTGCACGAGTTCAAAATGATCAAGCATTTTGCATAGCTCCACTCTTTTTCCCTGTCTTTCCTCCATTCATCTCAAATGGTGCTCACTTTGAGTGTAGACTTGTTAAGTTGCACTTAGACAAACAGGGACTGAAAAAAGACATGATTTCTCTGCTCATCTCGTAGTTAGAACTTTCAAACTGCAGAGCCACTATTACCATCTGACTTAGTTTCATTTACTCCAGTCTACAGTCAGTATACAGACATGTTCTCACAGCTTCATGTTTACTAGCTGTTTAAGAAAAACTTTATTTTGTAGGTTGTATGTAGCTCAGACATACATAGAGAAGTGGCTAATTGCAAATTCACTGTGGACAAAGTATACCTGCCGCCCCTCAGCAATCTCTCCTACAAGACCTGCAACATTCCTGCAATTTGAGTTAAACCACTGATAAGCACACCGTTCCACAGATTGTATGTTGTCACTCAGGTAGCCCGTCTCTTAGCTAACACTGAGCTCAAGATTCCACTCAACAATCAGGTTTGCAATGATGGCATCAGGCGCCTAGGCTTTACCATGGGGCTGCTCAGATTGAAGTGCTTTATGAGGTGGGTTTCATACCCTCCTCCTGTGTCCGCGGCGATATCACAGGTACATACAAGAGGACTGCAGCTCTGTGCAACCTCTGCTGCCATGAGTGGAATTGTAATGACGAACACATCGTTTTATGGGTTGGGCCGTCTCATTGGTTCGTGGATGCTATTGCCATGACATATGATTTAAAGTTGTTACTGCTTCCCTTGGTCCTGAGGGCTCATTTTACCATGGTTGCATCAGGGAGCCTGTTTCATGAGGTGTTTTTGCAAGAAATGTGTATAGTTGTGAGTGTGTGTGTGTGATGACACACAAAGTTTTGGAATCTCATTCCTTTGGGGGTGTTTCCTGGATCCTCTAATCTGTCGGACATCTTTTCAAAGAGCAAGTGAACAGCCCAACAACATGTTATTCTCACACAGTATACAAAAATACAAATTCCTCACACACTACGTGCATGTTTATGTGGAGAATTCTGACTGTTTCAAAGTAAACTAAACCACACTCTGACTTTTCAGCAGAGTATAAATCATTTTTGTATAATTTTCCCCATTTACTGTTGGAGCCTTGCAGATGAAGGACACTTAGTCTTGTTTCAATACCTGTGAATTATTGATAAGCTAATTTCAAATGTGAAATATGGCTTTGTGTGTCACCTCTATGATTAATTTAAGTGTTCTCATGATTCACCCGCTTCAGCATCTCTGCCAAAGCTGCACACTGTGAAATCATCATCTATTTATATACTCAGTCAGTGGTATATCCATCAAGTAGATGTCAAGTCTATATATTTCATGAATATATACTGTGTATTGATAGATTCAGTTGATCCAGGGGTATGTTTTTGATCCAGGTCTTTTTGACTTTTAACTTTATATTTGTGATCAACTTTTTTCTCTTTAGTGAAAACCCTTTGTTTATTTTGTCCTAAGGTCACATCAGAGTATTTAGCCACACAGTGGGTGCACTTGGGCTGATTAG
The DNA here is from genome assembly GCF_001640805.2 of Lates calcarifer. Lineage (NCBI taxonomy): Eukaryota > Metazoa > Chordata > Actinopteri > Centropomidae > Lates > Lates calcarifer. The sequence goes on along the minus strand of NC_066848.1, from coordinate 2,421,661 downwards.
ACCATTTTGTGGGTGACGGCTGCAACTGTGAATCCAAATGAGCATTGAAAGCGACACAATAAAGCACAGAAATTATTTTGGGGGGGCTCTTGTTCTAGAAAGGAATATATAGTTACAATACTTAATGTAAGTTTAGATATCCAGTTTAGATATCATATGGTCTTGATTTCTAATAGCTATTGTCAGTGCTTAGCATTCTTTTTATTAATACATGGAGGTGTGGAAAAAATGCTGCAAAGGCAAAGCAAAATGCTGTTTCTTCTCTAGCTAATCAAAAATCAGAGACATTTTGCCTTGCCATGATTGAAAGCTTTTGTAGTTAACATCTGTCTCCGCCCTTACTTCTCACTTAATTAGTTTGCTTCACTTTCTCCTCATTTGCAATACATTCCCTCACATAGGTCAGATTAATGCTAGTGGCAGTGTGACAAGGCGCCACATGTGGGAGGCAGTGATGGAGGGACAGGGGTTGTGAGCGGCAGGAAGTGAAAGGGTGAGCGGAGCTGGTACAATCACATGCCTGCTGGGTTGGAAGCGGAGAGCAGACGGCCGGGGAGGAACTGAGAACCTTGCGAGCGGTGTAGGTGTAATCATGGCTCTATTGTAGTGAACAGCTGGGCCTCTGGAGCTGTGAGCAGCAGGGGGCCACAGCCACGGCACTGCCCCTGCAAATCACCATGTCTTTAACATTTCTGACAAAGTAAGAGCAGAGCATTGTACTCAAAAGTCTGTGGGTTTGCCATGGCCTTTACCAGGTAGAACAGAAAAAACATCTTGACTTCAAATAACAAATAGCATGCCAAAGACTAACTTTTCACTGTATCAGCAGGGGCCAGGGCAGAACGTACCTGGATTTTTGGCAGGGCCTAAGGATAGCAGTTTCAGTTAGTGGGTCAGCTGATCAGTTGGCCACTTGGTCAGTGAGTTAGTTGGTCAATGATCTGTCCATCTGTTTGATTCAGTTACATCCTCATCTAAACTGCCAAAGTTTGCACATTCCTCTGGCTTTTGTCTGTTTGGATCAGTTCAGTGGATGAAGTAATGAAGAAATCCACGAGAATTCAGGTCAGGTTGACAAATAAAAACTATTCAAGATGCCTTTCATCAAATTTTCATCAATTATGGAGTCTGCTTTTCAGGTTACTGCTGGGAGTGTGGCAGGAGTGTGTTATTCAGGTGAGCTACATGGACAGCTTTCCCAGGGTCACACAAACGCCCAAGCACTGAGACAACTAAAGACCAGTTTTATAGAGGTTATTAGAGGTGAGTGTGATTCATTCAGGCTCCACATATTTGCAGGTGTGGTATGAATGAGCATACCTCAATGAATAACTCTGCAAACAGTTGTGCTTTTTCCACCTAAAAATATTTCATTTGCAGTTCCTGTTAATAAGCTCAAACTTTCACAGGCCCAATCGATAGAACATTACAATATTTAGCAGAGCAGCATCTTTGGCTTATCATCACTGATCTGTGGACCATTAGGCGAGAAAATCTCAGGTTGAATACATGACATTTTCTGAGCACAAAATCAATGCAGCGTCTGTGTTGTTATAAATATCACAGATAAGCAAATCCTGAGCAAATTAAGTGCTTAAGCATGGATAGGCACGCTGGCGTGCATCCGGAATGGTACTTAGGCTGTTTCAGGTCAGTTTTTCTGTGTGATGAATTAACTCAGTCAGAGTGTGATTGTCAAAAATGATAATGAATGCATGTACCGGATATATGCACTTAACAGATGAATAGAAGAATACTAACCAGCTCTAATGGAACAGTGTTTATCCTCGACGCTGCTCAAATACTACAAGCACTGTGGCATAAATTCCATAGCTGATGGAAGCCAATCTACATTTCCTTAGAGAGAAGGGAAAGTGCAGAGTACAGGTATTACAGTGACATGCTACTGATGCAAGATGTTTACAGTTTCCTTATAACCCCTTCATCCTTCACATTCAGGCTGATAGTGACTATTTTTATATCTTGCTGTCTTCTCTCACTGTGCTGTCAATAACACTGTAGTTACTTTGTGTGTGTGTGTTTGGATGATTAGCATTTTTTAACAAATCATACGCTAATTTGGGGCTTTTAGCTTGTGCAAGAGGATAATTTACCTTCACGCTGCTGTCGGAGTGAGTTTGGCTTCAGTTCTTCCATCGCTGGAGTGACATATAAATGAATTAAACTAAGTCATTGTTGGACAGAGCACCATCACACACTGTGGCAACGACTCTCAAGGACTCTCCAGAGGAGAGAGCTGACGTTTAACCACTGGAATCTATTACACTGAGCTTCAGTCCTCAGTGGACTCGAGCCCCTGTCACCCCTCAAGGTCCCAGAGAGACGCTGGGCCATGTAGTCCTGAAGTATGGCCAGGATTCACTCTCAAGGGCCACAGAAGTCTTCTTGTCATGTTGAACCTGAAATTTAGCCCACAGGAGACAAGCACTCCATTTCTGCCTTCAGCCCAGGCAGTAAAGACAGCTGTGCAAACCCCACCATATTATACAGCACAGGCGCAGTTAAAAGCGTACAGGGAGTCCCCTCTTTATTAGAGATGTCTCATGGCTGTTAGTGACAGGCTTTCACGTTCATATGCTCATAACTGTGCTCTCGCCTTCTTTCTCTTCTCTCACTGTCTGTATTCTTCTCAGTCTTTGTTTTTCTCAATCTCCTTTCAACTTGTACTCTGTCATTTTCTCTCTCATTTCTGACAGTCTTGTTCCTCCTTTTGTGCCTGCTGAGGGTTTGGGAAGTAATCAGACTCCTTCACTCTGTTTATATTTAAGAATTACTTTCACACAAACAGACTACATTATCCCATCATGACAAAATTAAAATGGACAGCTGAAATGTCTCCTCTAACAGAGATACAGTAAGTATTCAGACCCTTTAATTATTACTTTATAGAACCAATATTGACAGCAGTTTGTTTGTCTTCTAAGGCATTGCTTTAGTGTCCTGCATCCTGCTAATCCACCCACCTCTATCCGGCCTGAGTGCATTATTGGTCTTTCATTGCTGCAATGATACCCTGTCAGGGTGTCTGTGTCTGAATACTTAATACAGTCAGATAAATGTAATATTTTCAAAATGAGCGTACTGCATATTACATAATGATGACGAGGTATCCCTGATGGCAAAAACTGAGTTAGGTGTAATTTTCAATTAGGCTCATAACACAACATGTGCTGTGAACAGTCTCTCTCCTCTATGTATTCTACAGTATGTCTCTCCTCCTCTCCTTTCATAAGTAGTCACTCTCAGAGGAAGAAGAGGGCGATTCCTGCAGTGCACTTCAGATAAGACACAGCAGGAAACTCTCCTCATCCCTCTCCAACCGTCTCACCACTTAACATTCTCCTTCTCAAAGGAAATAGCCCCCATTTATTCAAAAGCTACAAGGCACCGTCAAGGGATATGTGCAGGAGTATGAGCCATGGCTAACCAACTGGCTTTTGCACTTGCAAACGAATAGGTAGTGACACATATAGTGCCTCGTAACTAGCATGCAGTTGTACCCAGTTAAGTGGCCACTGGTCTCGCCAGTCCTCGCTGGGCGTTGTTTATTGTGTCGCTCGTTTATGGACAATTGATTGGACAGTCTTATAGGCTAATAAAAACAGAGGGATTCACTGCCTAGCATTTTTGCGCCTGGTCACCCACATTGACTTGTAATCGGCATCACCCGGGTCCAGTGGCCTGATGGTGAGGCTGTTGAGACCTAGAAAGGTAGAAAAGGCCAAGCAGAAGACTGTATGTCTTTGCTGTCCAATAGGCCCACAGTGAGCTGCACTGAGCGGACCAGACAGGCTGCAGCGCTCTCAGAGAAACTGCAGAGAAATTCATCACGAGGACCTGATGATCCAAGACAACTGTTTAAATAGGTTGCTTTATTGTTTTTCTCTTAGTATTGAAATACACCACTTATTCAAACAGAGCAGTCTGACCTTCAGAGCCTTCTGGGCGGATAAAGGGAAAACAGGAAGATAAGCATGAATAAGGTGAATGGGTAATGGTTATGTTGTGATGAGCAGACATCAGAGCCTGCAGAGTCTAATAGCAGCTCAAAGACGATCCTCAGCAGCACACACCCAACCCTGCCAACGTCCAAAGAAGCACACTGGCACCCTGACACACACTGCTGAGAGTTGGTCATCTGTGCTTCTCTGCAAAGCTTTGAACTGTTGTTGCTTGAACTGCTTTGAACATTATGGCACTGTCAAATATGGGAGATCAAAACCGGTGTTAGGGTGTATGTGTGTGTGTGTGCTTATGTATTGGAATAAGAGTGTGTGACGTTATTTACTGAACCTTGTGGCGTTTGACACTGGGCGGTGTTAATGAGTCATTGTCTCACAGGCTGCTGTGCAGAGAGAGATAGAACCCAGCGTGCTGTAGGGGAGAGAAAGGATACGTCATATCACACACACTCCACACACATCCACATTCACTCTCCCTCTTTCCAAAAAGAGATACGCGTGCGCACACACACACACACACACACACTCACCCTCACCCTCACCTAATGCTCAACTATTGATTGCCTCCTTGACATCAAAGCAAAATTGACAAAGCAGACACCCATGCCAGACACACATACAGGTACTCAAGTGCGCACACACAAACAAGCAAAAGCAAGAATATTTAATTAAATCACCTAGAGTTTGATTCTGTGTATTTTTATCCATTTGATTTGTGCCTGTGCTCCAGTGTCATGCTGCAGGCTGTGGGGTACCTTTACAGGTGTTTCCAGTTCTCTCATAAGTCGACAACTTGACAAGCATAATAAGTATATCAGAGAAATACAGCTTAGATGTTTATTCAAATGCAGTTATTGTTGTGGAGGAACGGATTAGTAACTCTGTGCCTTCACCCAGCAAATATCGATAAGCCTCTGCTGCACAGTTCAGTGCTGCAGTGGAGCTTCTCAGTGACCAAAACACAGCTGAATATGGGAAAATGACCGTTTTGTGTTTTACTGTGACAATATAAGGGGCTTCCTACTCGCTTGTCTTCTTCTCTCACACCTCTCACGGTCCTTTCCATCGAATCGTAGCAACAGCATTAAATAACACCACTTAACTTGGAAATGGGTGTTGGAGGTTTGAAGTTTACTAAATGGACTGTAGCAATGATTTCAGACTTGTTCATTTTAATTTAATATACATTTACTTTCTGTATATGAGTCTCAGAGATTAGCTGTGACCCTGTCTGCATCATACTTTACAGTGGAGGTTCCAACTCCAAGGTTGAGTAACTGAACCTTATCTGTTGCTCTCCTCGTCTGCCCCTGCAGCAACACTGCTTGGGCCTCTCTCCTCTTTCTGTCCCTCTATTCCCATGAGGCAATCTGGCTTAATCTGGTAAAACAGACCAGTTTCCAGCACTGCTCATGCATGTGTGGAGACCAGTGGGAGAGAGTTAAGGGAAAGAAATCCAGGGAGAGAAACAGAGGAAGTGTATGTGCAGCAGCTGCAGTGTGAAGTCATGTAGACAGAGACAGTTAGCCTTACCTCGCTCTTATTGTGTTACCTGGGTGATGGCCTCCTGTCCTTGTGCGTAAGACAGTGGGTCGTAGTCTCTCTCTCTCACCCACACACACTCACATGCACACACACATTTTGTTTGCTAAACAAATCACAAATGCATACACACAAATGTTCACAGACAAACATCTTCTTACTGTCCAAACATGTACATGCTCTAACCCACACACATTTCTCTACACTCTGACACAACTAGACAAGACGATAGCACTACTACACAACAACTATGTACACACACACACACACACATGCAAATACACCTCCACACTCCCTTGACACCAGTGCAGACAGACTGTGGGGTCAACTGCTCTCTTACTGTGTCACTTTAGCTTTGGCTCAGGGCCCAGCTCAGTTCAACACCATGACCTCCCCACGTGGTCACACTCTCCCCCTGCAGTAAACAAGACCACACACTGTGTGGACTCTGTGTGTGTGTGTGTGTGTGTGCAGGTGAGTGACAAACAGAGAGAGAGAGTAGAGGTCTTTCGTGTTTCTTTCCAGTAATATACCTGGATATTTCCCATCCTCCCCCACAACCTTCACCTTTATCTGTAGGCATTCTTATTTTTATTAATTGTGTGTGCGTGGCTGTTTTGAGATAAAATTCCAATTAATGAGGATGTTCCTCAAACTTACAGACAAGCTGCTCTGCAATACCTGGGGACTCTGTTTCTTTATATGGCCTTCTCTTTTTTCCTCTTGCCAACTTTCAACACTGACCATGACCAAGACAAAGTTGATATTTCTTACCTCTCAGTTTTTTTGGGGGGGGGCAGATAGGCAATGCTTACATTTACATTTAACAATGTGTGACAAATATTTTCTGACAATAGGATATCTCTGTGCTACTGAAGTTGTATAATTGTGAGAGTGAAATCTGTTTTATCAGAGGAAGTCACAAAGTGAGGCTGCAGCAGACGACAGTGTTTCATTCTGCTTGTGTGTCCAAATTAAACTCTGCTGCCTGCTGGGTATTGTCACTCCTCTGAAACCATTTCCATGCACAGGAAGTGAGAAGTTCAGCTCAAAGTGGAAATGTACTCATCGTCTTTTCAACCCTATTTCAGCTGAGGTTCCAGTGAAGTTTGTCGAACCACCACACAATGAGATAGCACTATGATTTCATCAGTCCTCTTTCAAACTTCTGTCTTTTTAGAGCTCCAAAACAAACATAAAATATCCTCTATGTTTCCAAATCATGCAGCACGGTCCAAGGGTTTTGTAGTAGCAGTTGCTAGGTCGTTTTAACATTTACCTCATTATCTCAGATGTTGCTGCCCTGAGGCTCAGCTCAGCTTGAAACTGAGTCTATGAAACGTCGATGCATGGTGTGTAGATGTGACTGAATTTTTATTTTGTGGGAAAGTATTCCTTTAAGGAACAATTGTAGAACCTTTACTATGCTGTCTGTCTTTTCCTCTTCTGTCCATTTGGTGTCTAGGAGGGTAAACAGGAAGAACATACTCTGCTCTCCCATTTGGAGCCACTGAAAAATTGCTGAGTCAACAATTTGGCCAGTAATCAATCATGAGTGATAGAGGCAGTCATCTTGATCATTGCTATTGCTTTTATTTATCCAGATTAACCGAGAACACATTCATATTAGCAGTCATGATTTGGGGGAGAAGCTGCAGGGTATGAATATACACAACTCACAACTAGGACACTGTGTTCCAAAAATTATGACTAAATTAAATTGTCCTCTGTGCCTCTGTAGTTAGATAAGGCCTCTGTGTAAACCACATAAAGGTCATAAGTTCAGTCTCTACTTGCATATTAGTATTCATCCTGACGGTAATAATGGAAAAAAATCTACCACAGTGTAAATCAGGTCATATACTTGGATCGTGTCTACTTTGCTGTTGGCCTGTTCTGAGTGTGTGTGTGTGTGTGTGTGTGTGTATTTTCTCTCAGAACACACCAGTGGGCAGATCCGTGTTCATGGTGAACGCCACAGATCCAGACCAGGGCACCGGAGGCAGCGTTCTCTTCTCTTTCCAGCCGCCTTCTCCGTTCTTTTCCATCGATGGGGCCCGAGGCACCGTCACCGTCATCCGACCTCTGGACTATGAAACAACCTCAGCCTATCAGCTCACCGTCAACGCCACGGTCAGTTTCTGTCTGTGTTAGCACAGATCCAACACGGTCAGTCAAATGAATGCACATACAAATACTGTACTTTTTTATATGTTTCTCTCAGGATCAAGACAAAGTTAGACCTCTGTCCCGGCTTGCCAACTTAGCTATAACGATCACTGATGTCCAGGACATGGACCCCATTTTCACCAACCTGCCCTACAGTACCAACATAGAAGAGGACGTTCCCCTGGTCAGTAATACAATCCCACACTGCCAAAGCTTGTGTCTTCTTCATGCAGCTTTTATGTGAATCTCTGTAATTTGCCCATTTCTCTCAAACCCATCCTTCTCTGCTGCCAACATGTTCCTCTTATCTTTCGCCTCATTGCTCATCTCCAGTTCCTCCTGTCCTGTGTTCATACTCCTCTTTGATTATTCAAGAGGTGTTTGGAGCAGGTGCGAGAGAAATATGGTTACCAAAGGAGGTCTGAGTTATTATGAGGGCAGGATGTCTCACCTCTCATCCTCTCTCCTTAGACTCTCCCCCAGGAACCTACACACACCCAAACTCAGCCCCAGGCTCCCCCCGTACAGCACTGCAGGTGTTGGAGACTGTAATTACTGTGGAAGATTTACACTCCTGCTTCAGGGATGTGAGGCCTCTAGCAAAGGTCACTGGGGCTACAGGATTTATACAGCTAATGTTAGACTCTCTGCATCTGCGAGCGTGTGAGGGTTCGCTACGTTACAAGTGACGTAAATTTCGTCATGTGCAGACGTCTCCAGTTTGTCGTGACATGTCCGTGTAGCATGGTCGCTAAGCTCCAACACATGCACTCCTACAACATCTGTGGTGTCCCCAGCTGTGTAATTGAGGCTTAACTTATGAAGTACTGAGCAGGAGGGTCTCAACATGACCTTACCTTTGTCTTTACTGCATGTAGGTTTGTCTAATACACAGTGTCTGTTTCCCTGTACACCGTGATGTTTACTCCCCCGACTCAGTCCTCTAAACTCAGTTCCCAGGTGGCTAATGGTCCAGCTATTGATGTTTCCACTCGTAGAGAGGGAATTACACACAGGGGTATAATACTGTCCGTCCTTATTTCTGCTCTCTCTCTTTTCAATCTGCCTCACCCCAAGTCTCTCCCCCGAATCACCCTACCCCGCCCCACCCCCTCAAACTCAAACACGCACCCGCACATCCCTCGTCCCCAGCCTGCACGCGCCATAGTAGAAATGTCAAGTGCTACATTTGCATGCATATTAACGGGGCGTGACGGAGTCGACGCCCGGTGTCTCCCTGACTCTCTGATTCATCAACTGTCACCAGGAAGGTCACAACAGGAGGAAGAGGAGGAAGGGATGGGGGGGGGTGAAATGAGAAAAAGCAACGTGCAAAGTTAGATGAAGAATCAAGAGGAGAGAGTTAATAAAAAAGCACCGTTACATTGGATCACAGAGCTGACATTGGTGAGTGGATTCCAGGTCTTTCACAGCAGCTGAGCAGCATTAAGCCTCAGTAATACTGCCTTGGAGTGTTGTAGCTCTTGCCTCTAACCGTAGGGGGCAGTGTATAATCCTGTTACATGTAAGAGGAGGTCATGGCAAGCATTCAACCAAAATCTGTTACTAAGCCCCTTTGACCCTACAACAGACACAAGCAGGTTAACAACAGTGCTCGTAGTGAGATACAGAAATACAGGCCAGCCGTGCCACTGCGCTCGCACACACACACACACGCACACACACTTCTTATGTCCTCGTGGTATTCTAACAGGCATGTGTCATTTCCATTAGGCAGTGTTTGGTGGTGATAAGCCGAGGGCGTACAGTGACGGAACGAGTGTCAACTGTTCTCAAGGCTCATGACATTTACACGTAAAGGGATATCAGACTTGGATCCCTGTCATAGGTCATTTCTCAAAGGTGTGAGTGCACACACACTCACACACACATACAGAAGCCCTCTATTTCTTCCTCTCTTTCGTCCCTCTCAGTCCCTGTTTGTTTCTCTGTGCCTGTCTTTCTCTTTTTCTCCAGCCGATCAACCCGTCACCTACAGAAAACTTTGAGTACAAGAAAATGTTTTTTGTTTTTTTGTTGTTTTTTTTTATCCTCAGATGAAATCACAGGGCAGGGTTTTTAGCTGTTATAGCTGTGAATCCATGCTGCTTGGACTGACGTTTAAGCCCCTTCTAGGACAAACACAATTTGGCTGTCAAATCAACGAGGGGAAAGAGAGAAAAGGAGAATGGGTTTGGGGGTAATGCACTGTATAGCAAGAAAGGAAAAGATGAAGAAGGGGGAGAGGCTTGGGTTGGGGAAGATGTGCTGGTGTATGCATATGTATTTGTGAGTCTGTGTGTGTGTGTGTGTGTGTTTGCAGGAGGGGATTGTATCTTTGACGCTTGATTGAACATATTCCACTTGTGTGGACAGCTCGAGAATATTGCTCATATTACTTCAGCATCACTTCCTCTCCCCATTCGCTTTCTCTGTCCCTCATTTCTCTCGTAGTCTGTTCCTAAATCTTTCGTGTGTGTGTGTGTGTGTGTGTATGTTTCCCTCTCAGCTAGTGATTGGTGTGAATCAGTCTCGCTAAAAGGCTTGTAATTGATTCTGCTGTAATTGGTCAATGACAGGAGATGCTTTGGCAGAAATGGAGCATAAACACGCCTTAGACACAATTTGCAGGATCAATGGGAGGCGCCTTGCTTGGGTGTGAGTGAGAGAGCTAAGGGGGGGGGGTAGGAAGCAGGGAGGGTCTCTCCATCTCTCACTGCAGCACAGGGGTTTTTAAGTATCACCACCGTGTCTGATTGAGGCACGAAGGCTGAGAAAGCTCAGCGGATCAAAGACTTTTCAAATAGCTTTCTCTCTCTTTCTTTCACCGTGTTTTTTTCTTTTTTTCTACTGTCATACTGTGGTATTGTCGAGTTGCAGTCTCATTGGCGCAGCTGGAGATTTTTGAAACAATGAAAGTGAAAATAAACCCCAATGAAATGATAATGACACTCTCCATAATGAAGGAAATAGTGTGTGATTTGCCTGCCGTGATGCTGGTTGTGTTTTTTTTTATTTCTTGTGGAAATACAGTGGGGTTTTGGAAAATGATTGCTCTGTGTTTGAAAAAATTTGTTGTGTTGTTTTGTGGGAGAAAGTGCTCACTCACAGTCTTCACTGGATAACTGAGACGTGATTGGGAAATTCTGTCTCTCTAAGCTGATGCTCCAGTTACAGGTTTCATTGATTAGTTGCCATCTCGAAGGCCAAAATGCTTTTTTTTTACAATATGATTAAAGCCACTAACAAACTTTTAAACCAAAAACCATTAAAGGAATCTGATTATTTCATGTGTCCATAGATTTTTACTTTGATACTAGGTTTCTTGTGATTGATAACAGGTCAGATTAAAGTGGAAAATACCGCAGAAAACTAAAAATCCACCTGTGAAGACTGTATTCAGCTTATACAGTATGTTTTGTGTGTGTGTGTGTGTGTGTGTGTCTCTGCAGGGATACGAAGTGCGGAAGATAACAGCCATTGACCAGGATCTTGGCCGACCGAGAGGCATCGGCTACACCATCATCTCAGGTCTGAGTCACATAATCAATCTGACATCCACAGCACAGAGAGGGGAATCGATCACTTCTTATCATAATCCCACAGCAATAATAGACAAGTCTCATCAAGCACAACAGTCAATAACAGCAGAGAGCAGCACCTCAGAATTGGAGAATAGGCTTGTCTGTAAGCAGTTATTAATCACTGTTTGGTGCAGTTGTGCGGAGGTCAGCCTTCATTCGTGCCATCAAAACAGGATTACAGTTTGTCAGAGTGACTAATTTTACCCTCGGCAGAAGAGGGTGATCTCATCAGTTTGTGTCGTCGCCTACTTGTGTCCTTTCCATTCTTTTATTGCATATGTCACACAAGCAGTTTGGGTAAAGTGCACTGAGATAAAGTATCAGTGCTAATGACCGCCATATTGGGCCTGAGAATCCATAACGTGTTGGTGTTACTTACCTGAGAGTTTGTGCTTTAAAGGAGATGAGAGGAAGCTACAGTTTGCATGGTGCTGATAAGGCTGAAGCAGTGATCCCGCTTTAATACTCTTGAACTGAGTTTTCTTACCTCTGCCAAGGATGCGATGTTTGTGCCTGCCAGTTACTTTGTCTGTCTGTCTGCCAGGAGGATATCTCACAAACTCATGAACAGATTTCCATGAAACTTGGTGGACAGACAAGGAGCTCGAAGTTAGATTTTGGTGTTGATCCAGATTGTTACGATTAGTCTAGCTTGTAATATAGCCTTATCTATGTAATGGCATGAAAATGCAGAAATAATTCCAAATCCTTTTGGTAAGTTTGCAGGATGAAGAGTCATTCAACATAAACTTTTAATGGCAAAAACAGCAAGTGAGAAAAGCATGAAATGTCAGTGGAGGTATTGTTTTTTTTTGTCTGTGCTGCACTTACATGTTCACACACAACCACACTGCTGTACTCTTGACCTTGAGTAATGTTACGTGTTGTTTACTAGATGACGCTCGGTAACATCTTCCTCTGTTTGTCCCAGGTGTGGGAATTTGTCCTGAAAACACTCTGATGTACTGACTAAGGTCACTGCTGTAAAGATAAAGCTAATTTGCAGACCTGAGAAAACTCAGTTTGTGTTGAACTTACCTGAGCAGATAAATGTGGCCACTCTGAAAACACACTCTGTGTAAAGCTACAATGGGGAGAAGCCACATAAGCACAGAGAGAAATGGACTGGAGGGATACACAGAGTTTACATTCTCTCATGTTGTGAATTTAACTGGATTCTATCAATTCTCAGATTAATGCAACTGTCATGTTTACACTTTAACCAGGTTATCTTCATCACAGTAGCAGAGTAAGCAGAACTCCATGAACACAGCTCTTCTAAATTACTGCTGCAGCAGCATCCACAGTATGTAGCACCATCTGGTTTCTTGGCGTTATAATTGTGCCCACAAAGGTCAGAACATGAAATGGATCCAAAGTGAGTCCTTCTATTTTCATTCTTTTATTTTGCTGTGCTAATATTTTATCTTCATGGCAGCCACACATCCCTCTTGACATTTAATTGGTGATCCAATAACTCCAGTGATAACTCTGATCTGGGTGCTTGCAGTAACAGATTGTTTATGTGCATTAAACCACTGAATGTGCCTTTATCGTAGATATAAGTGTTGCAGGAAACAAACCTTGTTCACCTGATATTTACATCTTTGATCCAAATGTTTGTTCTTGTCAACAAATGATGATGAGATGCAGCTTCTCTCCACTATATCTTCCACTTTTGCCTACCTCTGGTAAACTCCATATTCCTATTAAGATAAAACACACAAACACTTTTGACTGCGGTGCATGCACCGATGTAATACCGCCTTAATACCCCCATAGGGTGTTTACTTTCACCACAATCAACGTTTCGATCCTGAAGGACGCACAATCCCTCCAAGATCCTCCAGGACTGAAACATTGATCTATGTGGTGAAAATAAACACCCGCTGGGAGGATTACAGCCATGTGTGGACTGTATCCTTTAAACTCTGCGTGCCCCCTGTCGAGCCCTGAATGGCCCGGGATGGAGCGACATCGGTGCCTCCAGTATTGCCAGCTGGCTGATAAGGGCTGGCACTGCTTGATAAGCCCGGTGCACCATGGGAATTTTGGGTGATAAAGACATTCATTGTTGTGCCATCTGCTGAGTCACACTGCCTGACCTCACCGCTGAACTAAGGAATTTGACCCCTGTGTGTGTGTACATGCATGTGCACAGTCATGTATTATTTGTGAGTGTGTGTGCTGTACACTCAGGACACAGCCCTGGAGCTCGCCATAAACACTCTGCTCCCATTCAGTGCACACACCTACTCAGTCTTACTTACCGTCGGCTGCCACATGTTGTATTGTTGTGTGTGTTGTGTTTGTTGCAAAGTTGAAGGGCTAAGTTAAGCTCTAGAGGAGAAGAGCATTAAAAAGACATTAATTAGGTGGTGCGATGTATTCCCAGTCGTTGCAAAATCAAGAGTTATAGCACCGCACTAAGCCCTTATGGAGATGGAGCCTGTAGGCTTGATAAAATCATTATGAGTTTGATAGATAATGGAAGTTGAAGGGTGATGCAGTGCCAGGAGATAAAGGTGGGAGGGTAAGGTTGTCAGATAATGCGTTTTCTCTGTGTGTGTGTGTTTGAGGGATTTCTTCGTTTTTATTTCATTTCATTTAATTCTTTGTTTGATTGGTTTTTGTTGTTGTCGTTTTTTAGTTCTTCTCTCGTACGTGTGTACTTGCTCGTATGTCTCTGTCATGTGTTCTGCTGCAGTCAGATTAGTGTGAGGGCTTTCTCGACGGCAGAGTTAAGTGTGACTCTGCACGACGCCTCTCTTGCCTTCCTGCTCCTCGCCCCGAGTGTCCTCAGAGAGCGAGGCTCACTCCTGCGGGACTCGTCTCATTAGTTCAGTAATTAAGATAAACGAGGTTTTAATTGCAGCTGTGATTTATGCTAATGATTGTGGGATTCAAGATGAGGATTTCCTCTCCCTCCTCCAATGAGAGGGCAGATCTGGGATTTGATGTGTACAAGAGATAACATCACAGCAGAGCTCTGCCTCCAATGTTGCAGTTGTTATTGTTTGTTATGATGGTGGAGATTCAGGGGGCGGTTCTGATGGTAAATCCCCGACCCACAGGGTTTGATGTATCCCTTATTGGACCTCTGACCTACTGGTCTCATTATAAGCTCTAACCATGGCCCCTATCACCTTACATTGGTAAGGTGATATTGATTCAATACCTAATACTAATACTCATTTTCTGTGTGTATTTAATGCTCAGTGATGCAGACCCCTGCACATTTCAGTTGTGATTTACAGTATAATTCTCAGAGCCTAAAGCTTAAAAGCAGTATTAACCATGTGATGTGTATTTGCAAAAACATTCAAGCAAACACGATTTTAAAAAAAATTATAGTCTCTTCATCTTTAATCCACTAGTAATGATGATAGTTTGCATCAGATAGCTCAGAGGCACGCTGGACTTAAATGAGAGATTTTCGTTATTAATGCACTTGTCATTTCTGCAAGCCTTTTTATTTGGAGAAGCTGTGCAGAGTCACTGACAAATCATCAGTGATCAGGTAAAAATTAGAGAGATACTCTGGCAATAAACCAGCTCTTCCTGGTTCTACTAATGTTCAGCCAAATATTTGGTGTAAGGAAATCCAAATGCACTCTCACATAAAGACTCCACATTTTCTGTGTAACAAAAATGGGACCTTCCCATTGTCATCATTACATTTTATGAGTCAGTCTAATTTGGCCACTGGCAGTATTGTATCAAGCAAAGCTTTTTACAGTTGCTCAAAATGCGCATTAAAGTCCTGTTTGAAAAATAAATTTGTTCCAGGCTTCTGCTGGTAATTGTGCCATTAAGAAATACAGGGAGGGTAGCAGAGGAATTTACCAGGTGTTCAGGTATCTCTTTCGAATAGCAACCTTATGTTGAGGGAATCAAATATCTGCTTGCTCAGTGTTGTTTCACTGGTTGCTATGACTCCAGTCACTGTTGAGAATATTAAATGACCTTTTCCTGTAACCGCTGTACTCGTACGTCAGCATGATCTCCATCTTGACCCAAAAGTTTAGAAAGAAATTTACGAGCTCACCTGAGGGTAAACATAACTGTGAAGAATTATTTTAGGGGCCAAAATGATGATATTAATTTCTGTGAAAAGACGGTAACTCTTTATTTTGTCTTTGTCATCACTAGAATGATGGTTCCTACTTCCCATGTGTGTGGGACAGTCAGACTGTCAGCAGTCTGGTTACAAAGAGCAGGTGCACTTTACAGAGGCATTTCTAAGGTAGGCAAAGACCATATAGTGAACAGCCCCTTTGTGGTTTCTCTGACAAAGCCAATTTCAGCAGTGGGTTTGTATTGACATCCTCATGAGCTTGTGTTCACATGTACAGAGCATTACACCTTAGCTTTTGGCCAACAGCTCCAGCAACAAACAATCCTAAAATGTCAGCCATTATCCACTCAAACCCGCCCCCGAGGACGAGCGAGGCAGGAGCACAGACAGCCTCAGTCAGCCTCACTGACATCAGCAACCTCAGGGACTGACACTCCAGAGCCCAGATGGACTCACTCTGGCAGTGTCCACACAACACTCGCTCATGTGAGGATGTCTGCACGCATACATACATGGATGGATTATACCACTTCACACAAAGATGGCAACTCGTAAAAGGAAAAACAGAAAGAGAGAGTACACTTCTTCAGAAATATGAAAATACATTTATTTCACCTTCTCATGTGTGAAAGGATCTTGGCCATGTGCGATTCCTATTACAGAGAGTTAGAGGCCAACGGGTCTTGTCCAAGAGTGTTGCTGTCCGTCAGGATAAGAGTTAAGCCCTTGTGTAAAGTTTGTGTAGCCTCTCCAATGTGCTGTAGTAAGGGTGTAAGAACAAGCAGGAGGAAACTCATCCTAGCCTCTCACTGAATGAAAGGACACCCCCCCAGCCTTTCATGTCAGCCCCTTGTTTATCTGTGTGTGCTTGTTTCTATCTCTTTTGTCACACGCAAGCACAACTAATCCCATCTTAAGCCCTTTTCCATCTCTATCCTTTTCTTTCCTTTGAGATGATTCTTCCTTTCTTGTTGCGTCGTCTCAGTGTTGGTGAACTGCAGCAAAGAATCGACCGCATTGGATTTTAATTTGCAGCAACTCAGGCAGAATAATTGTCTAAATTGATAAAAGATGATAACTTAATTTTTCTGTTTGCCAAAAAATCGTACGCTGTTTTAAAGTTTGTCAGAGGCTGCGGAGTGAGACCACATATTGTAGTCACAGGCATCCACTGACTTCCATGTGCTCACCCTGTCTGCCCCTGCCATAGGGGTGAGACAGACAACCCTGTCCAGTGCAGTGGGTCGGAAGGGCTGACGTGGACAGCTGCCACATCTTCTAGCCTCCTCCCAGCATACAGGTCAGACAGGTACGGCCACGCCATTTCCCGCCTGGATAGGCTGATAAGCAGTAAAGGCGATTATTTTCCCTCCCCTCCTCTTCTGCCCTCTCCACACGTATTTCTATCCCTCAGTGCTGCTACACCCTGATGATCTGATTCCACGCTGCTACTACCTCACTCGTTTCAGCAGGCATGCTGTAATATGGACAAGGCGAATACCTGTTATTCTATGGGGAGCTCTTATTGTGACTGCCACGTCGCTGGGATTTCTCTGGGTTTTCAATTAGACGCTCTGAGGCTCTCAGCAGCCCGTTGCTATGTAATCTCTCAGAGAACGCAGATAGTGTGCGGGACACTGATCACAACACAAACGCTAGCTGAATCTGGCAGATGTGTTCACAATCAAGTCCAGACCTCACTGACAATGATAAAGGTCTCAGTAGTACAGTAGTGTTCCCTCAGTGATCTCTTATATCCTCTTTTCATTCATTCAATCCAAACTAACTAATGATCAGCCAGTGCCCCACAGTTACACCTGATACTATAAATGATGAATGAAGAATCCTCATGGTTAATGTCCTCTTAAAGCAAAAAATTAAATAAAATTTCTAGCAACATCGCATCCCTAACATATATATTCTCAGCTTTATCTATCGGTTCTCCTTTATTTCCATTTATCTACGGGATAAAGGGGATGCTGCTGGCTTTGAGAAATGTTATCCTTAGCTCTCTGCTTCTGAACAAGCACATTTCCAGATGTCAAACCCAATTTCCTCTGCTGCTGTCTTTCAGCCAGCTGTTGTTTTGCACAGAGTGTACAGAAACAGATTTTGTTTCGTCTAGAAAACTGCAAAAAAATAATCAGATAGGAGGTTAAATCCCAACTACTGTAGTCTACTTTTAGACAGACAAAAATTCTCTCACCTGCTCACACAAAGTGAAGAGATAAGACTACCCTGCCAGGTCAATGCTCTCTTAGAAAGAAAAAATGTGACATCTTGAGCTGACAGATCAAAGAAACCGATCAATAGCTCTGAGTTTGATTATTTTCCATGAGAGCTGAAGATTGTGGATCGATATTTTCGTCTGTGACCAGGTTGAGAATAAGTTTAGTTTTTACTGTGGCGTTTGGGATGGAAGTCAGCAGAGGAAGCTCTCAGGAAGCTGTCGTACAGTTTGTTTTAAGTAAGAACAGTAATGAATGATGCCCATCATTCAGAGACCCGTGTTCAGCTGCAGGTTGCAGTAGATCCAGTTTGGGCTGGCGTTCTTGGTGATGTTGGCTGGTGAGAAGCAAGTGTGGGATCATGTCGTAGTCTCGTAACACAGAACTCCCACTGGTTCATTGGGCCGAGTGCTTGCAGGGTGGGTTATATGACTGTTAACTGCAGCCTTCTGTTAAGGCAGGATTTTCACAGGACATACAGTATGTTGTGGAGGTCAGATTAAAGTTAAGTGTCAGACCTGAATTTTACCTGTTGGATCAGGGCAGACAGCAGTCTTCACACTGGCCTTTCTCTGCAAGAAATTGCACTAATCCTCACACTGATCCTCCTTGTTGGTATTTGGAAGCACAAGCACCATTTGTCACAAGGTAGAGGTAACCATGAAAGATACATCTCTCAACAGAAAAATATGGGGTTGACAGGAACTAGAGCTGCTCTGGATGCAGCAGAGGAGTCAAAGCTGAGGCACTGGGACCTCCTCAATAACAGTGGCATTGCATCTAACCAGTTATGTCAAGCTGTTTGATACCTGGGCAGAAAAGCAAGCTGCTTTCATCTGCCATGCATTGTCTCAGAATATTTGTCCTTGAACCCTTTTTTGAAGAAAAACTTTTGATGAAACTAGATCATTGAGTATTCATGAAATGCAGCTTGTCTGCCAATGGCAAGACACCCACAGGGCCATTATCACTCTGCATCACACACACACACACAAACACATACATATGCACTGGTAGCTGTCACACACTGAAAGGTGTGCGCCAAAACACAGATGAGCACGTGCACAAACAAGTCAGTGTGTGTGAGAAGCTTTTCATTTAGATTTAGATGTGAGAGTAGTTTGATGACAATAACTTAAACCTCATCATCAACATGATTTGCCTGTAGGCGTAATCCTTAAAAGTGACACTAATTTGTGTACATTTATCAAAGTACACACAATCTTAGCCCCAAGACTCTGAGCGCTGGCTGCATGCCATATCACATTACTAGAATGTTCCAGCGCCCCCATGGTGTTGTCACAAACTAGAGAAAACAGTTGTCACTAGCTTAGTCATGGCGATTACACTCTGAGAACTCCTGCCTCAGCTGTCCTCTAAAGCTCAGCGCTCGGAGAAAGTCATTGTCATCTACTTGTTGCACGTCCGATTGAACTCATCAGCTCCAGTGTCTTATTCCTCCTGTCCTCCTGGGCGATCCCCACGTAACAACTACACATGTATGTTTTCCACTTTTTGCGACACAGTGCACTCAGTCTCTCTCATCTCTAGCCTCTCTCTTTTCCCTCTCTGCACTCACCGTTTTGCTTTTTGTAAGAGGAGGAGAGAATTTCAATGAGGAAACCGTTCTCAGGAAATGAGCCTTCACTTCATTGTTCATGACACAAGAATTTAAATGTGTTTGTCAATAGATAATATGAAATCCGCACCCATGTTTTTCTTTATGCCTTGGTAATAGTGAGATTATTCAAAGTGGCAAATTATTTGGATTACTTTTATCTTGTAATTGTCGTACTAGCTGTTGAAGCTATTGTGAACATACTGAATTTACACCACGAGGAAATAATAGCTGTGTGTGTGCGCTTCCTTGTGGGCATTTATTTAGGGGTGTGTGTGTGTGTGTGTGTGTGTGAGTGCATTTCAGTGTGCTAGACAAAATCATGGCATGGTTTCTCATTTTCCAGTCCAGTACTGTTGGTAATGTGAGAGCATGGCTAATCCCCCCAGAGTCTCACATCATAGAATCAAACTCTGCCAGTTAGCACCATTTGCACTCTGACACACACACACACACACACACACACACACAAATAACCTCACTCTGTCTTCAAAATAATTCAGGATTGAAATACCTACACATCAGCACACATACAAAACACATAAACGCCGCCACTAAATATGAATATCACATGCAAATAGAAGGTGCATTTATTTGTGCTGAATTTGTGTGTGAGTGTGTGTGAAGCAATTTTCACCCCCTGGGGGTCTAATCACAGTGTCCTGGCAGATCGCTGAAGAACGCTCTCTATCAGCAATTAGAATATGATTATATTTTCTCTCTCAGTGGGACCTGTGAGTCACTCTGTGTAATTGCAGTCTGTCTCTCTGGTCAAGTTCGACACGCAGCGGAGCTGAGGTGGAAGTCTGGTCAGTGGAACCTGAAGCAGGGAGTCAAAGCCTCTTTGCCGGATGTGCACAGAGAGTAGAACCAGCAGTCTGCCGCTGCACACGGACATTACAGCACAGCACTTGTGTTGCTTTTGCAGGTGTGTGTGTTTGTGTATACACGGCAGTCGTTGCTTGGCCAGGTGAGTGCCCAGTCGTCCGGGTAAGGAGCGGCTGTTGGAGTAGATTGGCATTCTAGTCAGGCCACTGAAGCTGACAAACCAATTTAGAGGCATGATGCCCACTGAGTGGGTCCGAGTCCCTGATGTACATCACCCCCCCACCTCCACCTCCAATCATTATCGACATCGAGCCTGCCCCTCCCATCAGGAACAAAAAAAATGTTGCAATGAATGTTGTATCAGCTTATTTTCACTGGTGCATGACACAAAATGACAGGGTTTTTTCCCAAGTTCAGTCTTTCAGTGACACTGATGATAGCTAATAAGCAACTTCAGAGCAGTTACTATAGTGTAATATAATAATATACTATATTATTGCATTGATTACACAGGATTCTCTTTTTGCAAGAGAACCTTTAATGTTATTAATCGCCTGCTCCATTATCTGGGCAGCACAGTGGTGCAGTGCTGTGCAGCTGTGTGGAGTTTGCATGTTCTCTCTGACTGTTCAGGTGTACCTGCCTCTCTCCCAGTGTCCGCTGGGATTGGCTCCATCCCCTGTGACCCTTAAGGACAAGCGGTATAGATAATGGACGTCTGTATTTTAAGTTAAATGTCATCATGTTGAGACCTTGAGTAATGAAGGAATCTTGCTGCTCACATTTCTTCAGCCCCACAATTAAATAGATTATGTAAGCTGGATATAATCAGCTGTGGATTTTGTCCCTTCTACCTCCCTCCCCTCTTTCCACCTTTTGGTCTCAATCCAGGATAATTACCCGAGGGCTCTGCTCTCTCTGCTGGCCTGCCTCCTCTCCTCTACTTCCCCCTCTGTGCTCTTTGTTCTGTGGCTTTCCTCCTCTCCATTCCAGGCGAGGTACAGGGCAGTAATAGAGCAGCGAGTAGGGAGTGGGGAACACAAGCATGGGTTAATCTGTTGACCCCAGCCGTTGTGCACAGTAGACTTACCATCTGACCATGTTTCTCTGGAGTCTAGACCTCAGCTATTACTATAAACTATCTGAGAGAGAGTGATTCTTAATCCCTCAAAGTGCAGCTCAAGGTTCATAGTGTGGACCCCTTAGAAAAAAGTAATGTGAATTGGTTTTTACTCTTTAAATATTGTCACATGTGCAAAAGAAAGAAAACTTTTATTTAAAAATTTTCATATTTGAGCAAGTCAGTCTTTGTTGATCCATGTCATAAAGGAGAGATGAAGAGAGAAGAGAAAACCAAAATAATGTGAAAAATGTATTCTGATATTTCTGTTTGTAATCCTCTTACATCAAATAATCTGTAAATGCTAACAGTGAACCAAGGTCCAAAATCTTCCAAATCTATATTGATTGGTGTTACTCACATTTGTAGAATCTCCTTTTAAAACCTGTTCTGCTCAGTTTATGGCAATCAGTGTGTAGTGATAAACAACAACCAACAGTACTTGGCAAACAAAGCATCAGTGGTCAGAATATTATGAAATCTGCCAAAAGGGAATTAAAACAGCAGAACCAGCAGTGGAGTACTGAATTTCAAGTCCTCGCTTTCACAGCTTGTCGTGTGGGCAACAGCACGTAGAATCCTGTTTTTAAATGATATTTCATTCTATATATATATTACAGGACACTCCCTGTCTCCTGAAAGAAAGTCAACCACTGCTTTCAGCCTGGTGCTCGTGGTGTACTGTATACACTACTTACTCTCTACGTTCATGTAGACAGGGAATGATTTCACTGGGGGTGTTTGCTCTTCTTTCATCCTGAGATTATCCTGTTTAACATACACTATGTGTCAGTGCTGTCAGCTGGTAAGAGCAGTCTATATTAACAAGGCCTCAGTGAATTACTTCCAGGTGGACTTGACTGTCACAGCCTTCTCATTCAGTCCTGTCTGCTCCTTTGTTTGCCTTCCACTGAGCAGATTGCTTTGATAACATTCACATGTATGAACTCCTACTATCTAAAGATTGCACAGGGACCTCCTCAGGTCTCATACAACACATGTGGCAGGCACAAAGAATAACAATGAAAATGTCAGCTGGATGTATTTTCGCTTGTTGTCTCCATCTGCTGGGTGTAATTAGCAGGCAACAGCCACAAGATGCCTGAAAGACCAACAGAAGGAGAGAGTGTCAAAGAGGAGTGGAAGTGAACTGAGAAAGTTAACAAGTGGGACAGTAATTTGAAAAGAAGGAGAGGGAATAAGAAAATATAAGTGGAGGACTCAAGTGGGTCTCAGGCTAATATTTTAACCTGTTTAATTGGAGTGAATAGAGAACACCAGGCGCACTTGAACTTGTTAATGAGAACAGTGCAGCGTTCATAATTTGAAGTGCTTGTCTTTGAAGGAGTGCACAGACTATAACAAAGTTAATGCCACTTCATCAGCCCATGTGAAGTGATGTAGCTCTGGAGAACTGTGCAGTGTGCTAACAAAGTAGTCAACCAGTCTTGTATGCAGTTGCATTGTCTTGAGTTTTAAACAGAGAAGAGATTAAATAACAGAGCTGCATTTTCAGTGTTGAAAGTGAAATTAAATTGAAATCAAGTCACATGATCCTGTTGATCGTATGACTAACAGACATCTGGATTCTTCCCAAAACATCTGTGCTTGTTACCCACCTATTGTGGAGTTAATGGTGATTGCACAGACGTTGGAGTTCAGCATGCTGTTGGCCAAATGTGTGTGTGAACTGACAGTAACCATGGCCTACATCTGGTAAAGAAGTAACAGGGCAAAGGGATACTGATGAAGAAATAGAAGCAGTGGATGGAGGCAGTGATGGATGAGACAAAAGAGATGGAGGAGAGGCAGCTTGTGGACAGGTTGGAGGTGGTTGGTCAGCCTGGGGCAGATAGAGAGACAAAAGACAGCCCAGCAAAACCCATATCCATATTGCATGAAATAGAGACATGCACATAGCTCATCCACCGTCTTCTCTTCCAGAGGCTCCTTGCTGCATCCCGGGGGCCATGTTGAATTATCCACAACGCCAGTTTCGTTTGTCCCTCTGACTTTTTTTATCTCTCTCTCTCTCTCTCTCTCTCTCTCTCTCCATCAATCCATCCAGGGAACACCAACAGCGTTTTTGCACTGGACTACATCAGCGGGTCTCTGACAGTGAACGGCCAGCTGGACAGAGAAAACCCACTCTACTCAGCAGGATTCACTCTCACTGTCAAGGTGAGCTGCTGAATGGGAGGCGGTTCGGGGGTGGAGGGACTGTTGCAGCCTAGACAAGGGATCGAAAGTCTGTTTTGCTGCGGATCAAGAGAGAGCTTTGATATGATAGTGTATTAAATCAATGCAGTGTCTGGGTTTTATATAGCTGTGCAGCACTTCACCCCTGTATACACTGCACATATTGTGATGTGACAGTCTTTCATTAAGGTACACACCATTCTAATTAGAAAAGATTTCAAGGTCAATACCACACTGAACACTGGTTAAATACAAGATCCCGCAGTAGTGTATGTGTCTAAATTCTGTGTCAATACACCTGCCTGTGTCAGTGTGACCCAGGCAAACTCAAGTACCTTTACTGGGCTTTTCTGTGAAGGCATTTGTGTTTGTGATTCTATGATAATGTCCCCTTCAGAGGCTTGTGTTCAGCAGCCAGGGAGGACAGAAGGAGCGGAGGAGGACAAGATAAAGGAATAGGATTTAGAGTCCTCCTCGATGCTTAGGGCTCCTTTGTTCTTCCCTCTGTTTCTTTTTTTTCCTCTGTTTGAAGCAGGTGCAGTCTGCAAATCCCTCTGTCCCTCCACTGAGCCTAAAGTCTATCTCACTTGGCTTTTTAGCATGTCAGTGCTGCCCTCTCACCCTCAGCCCCTCCCCACCCACAGAACTTCCTACCTTGTCCACTCTGTCACTTTCTTTTTTCCCTGTCATTTCTTCTCTTCCAGTACTGTACACCAACTGGTTCCCACAGGGCGTGAGAGGGTGCATGAAATGGATTTCAAAGTGCCACTGAGTGTGGAAGGATTTGTGATCAGAGATGAAGCTTTTTCCTTTTAACTGCAGGGTTACGTCGTGGATTTTGATGGCTTGTCAAGTCAAATCATTTGCACCTGTACTGGACAATAAATGGGCCTTTAAGAGCAGCTAATGGCCTCACTAGCACTTGTGTATTTACTCATTTAGCTGCAATTATTGTTAATAAAAAGCAGATTGTGTGACATTTTTATGAGAGACCGCTGAGATACAACTGGCTCTGAGGTTTAATATAAAAGAGATTCTGGCTATCGTATCCCAGCCTCAGTCTATCTTCTTAATTGAAATCAATAATTACAAAGAAGAAAAGTAGAATAAGCGAAAGTGTTGAAAACGAAAAAATGTCGCCCAAAAATGTATTTATAAGATATGGATTTTTTCCCTCTACGTTTTCTCTCCCTCTCTCTACTTGTGCTTTCCTAGGTGGTGCTACTATTGATTGCGGTGTGCCATAGTAATACAACTAATTTCTCAACTTCAGGCAGCTTAGATAGTGCTGAGCATGTGGAGGTCGTGGTCAAATGATTCAGAGGCGTTGGGACAAGAGAGGCTAAACTACCTTGATTACCCAGAGACCAGCATGTTGTACCTGCCTCCTCTCCCCCTGCTTCAGTCCACGGCCGCCCATTCCTGTCTCTCTCTCCCTTTTTTTTCATTTCACAGGCCTCACATCTTTGATAGCCAGAAACAGAAAGAGTGTGTAATTGTGTCTTCTCAATGGGACTCCTAAATCTCATTGTGTGTATGTGTGTGTATGTGTGGATGTACATGTGCTGACCCTCTCTCGGCCTCGCTTTGAGCCTATTTCTATGATTGCTTTGAGTCCGTCTGTCCACCTTTTGATCCAATAAATGAACAGCTGTAAATACCTGGCTGAGATTGCGTGCTGACCACCTCCATCTAAAATGACATTTTCAGTGCAATCAAATGCATCTCATGTCCGTCTCTCTCTCTAACTCTCTCTTTCTCTCTCTACGATTGCCACTCCCCTCTGTTGCTCTCCATCAGGCCACAGAGTTGAAAGATGATCGCAGTCCATCAGATGCAACAGTGATGACCACCTTCACCATTCTGCTAATTGACAAGAATGACAATGCCCCCAAGTTCAACAGCTCTGAGTATCGAGTCCGCATCACTGAACTGGCCCAGGTGGGCTTTGCTCTGCCCCTCTTCATCCAGGCCGAAGACAAGGACGAGGTGAGCTGATCACATCCTGATGGCTGACAGCTTCATCCTGAAATTACATGAGGATCAGCATCAAACCTGATCCTTTCTTTACTCTACTCTGCTGCATTCTCTC
This sequence comes from Lates calcarifer, assembly GCF_001640805.2. Taxonomy (NCBI): domain Eukaryota; kingdom Metazoa; phylum Chordata; class Actinopteri; family Centropomidae; genus Lates; species Lates calcarifer. The sequence goes on along the minus strand of NC_066848.1, from coordinate 2,396,220 downwards.
CACCTCAGCCTGCTGGTATTGCAGTGTTGCTCTCATTTTCGACAGCCAGCCTCTGCAGCGTAGCATATCACTACGTGTGAATGCGAAAAATGATTTGAGTAACCCTGAGCTCAGATACAGAGGTTAGGAAAACACACAGATGCACTGAGCTCCAACAGTAACAAATCCTCTCCTCTCACATGGGGGAAGATCAGTGTACAAACATTCACGTTTTTAGCCGATGCTAAAAACACCACTGTACAACTATAAGCAGACTAAATGTTTTTGTAGGTCCCCACAACGATAACATAATGGTACGTCTTCTCTCTACCTGATCACATTATGTATATGTCAGGAGTCACATTCTCTAGTAAACTTTTAAAACTATTAAGTTACTATTACTATTAATGAACCAGCTGATGTTTGTTTGCTGGGAGAAGGAGGCACCTCAGAGACAATAAAGGATCCTTCAGTAAAAGCAGGCTGATTTCAAGACACATTTCACTCCTGATTTTTTCTGATAAGATCTGACAACAAAGACAGCCAGGACGGTGACATGTGAGTGGTGTGAATTGTGTGTTTTCGTGTGTAGGTTTAGATTTATCTTGTTTATAAATGCAGCAGCCAGAAAGAACATCAGCCACTCTATGAGCCTGCCTCCATGGCAGCAGTGTGTGTGCATGGACTGTCAGCAGCAGTGTACAACACTATGCTTTAGTATGCTTTAGTGTGTCCGCCACTTCCCATTAGCTGGATCTCTCAACCTAATGTGGTGGCACACAGTCACACACATACCACCACACACACACAGCTCAAACACACTCGCTCTGCCATTCTGTCTCTCTCTCCCTCTCTCATATGTGCACATGCCCGCTCACACCAGCGCATTGGACTCGACTACAATTTAATTTGCTCTGGAAGAGATGGGATAGAGCATCAAATTATACCTAACGAGGAAAATCAATCACCTAGGGTGCAGATAAGCCGAAAGCTAGTCAACTCTGATTGATTCAGGCACAGCAGCCGCCAGGGTGGAATTTGACAGATAACTGCAAGTCAAGTGGATAGAGAAAAAGGTGGAGAGTAAAGAGAGATGGGCATATGGAGAGGAGAGGAGGGGAACAGAGGAAAGGAGGAATTTTAAGAAAAATGTGTGAACAGAAAGTAGCTTGCAATGAAGCAAAACCAGAAGTCTGAATAATTGGTGGAGCAGGATGAAACAGAGAGAGGAGCAGACAGAAGAGAAAGGAGCGATAGCAGCAAGTCTGTTTATTCATTCCAAGGATGGTGTGTTGTAATGGCGAGGCAGAGAGGGGAGTACCATGAGCATGTCACTGCACACAGGTGGGGTGACAGCCCAAACACCTGGCATGTGATAAGAGGTCGCTCTGTAGGTTAGCACCAAGCATTTTACCACAACCAGTAACAGCGCTCAGTCTGGGAAGATACCCAGCTGCTTAACATCTCCAGCTAAGATTGCTCACCACAAATGGAGGAATAACTCTGGTAATTCTGAGACGGTTTTAACGAGATTCACAGAAGATGCTACCATCAGAACCAGTGCATTAGTAACTACAGCTCACTGCTTATTCATCGTCATATAACAAAACAAAAAGCATCAGAAAGAAGCTGAATTTCACATGAAAAAGGAAAACACAGTTGTGTTCTCAAGTAGACATTGAAATTGCCTGCACTCTCCCAGTCTTACATTGTACCACGGCTGCCATGCTTCCATATATACGTCTATTCCAAAGAGTAAAATCTATGAGACGTTTTTGTCTTGCAGTCTTGTATTGCTGTTTTGATCTGTTAAACCTGTATGTCAGTGCCGATACACACACTCATTCACACTCCGCTACACCTGTGCTGTAATCTCACTTTTTCCAAGTGTGAGGGATTATAGGCAGACATTTCATTTCTTAGACTATGACACAAGTGGTAGTTACCGCTCTCTCTTTCTGTCTGTTGCTGCCTTCACATCCTCTTCTGCTCGGCTAGCATCTTCAAAACTTGGAAAAAACTGGAACTTGTCACTAAACTTTGTGGCAGTTGCATCTGACAGGGTGCTTTTATTGGGGGCTTCTAAAGGCAGAAGCAAATGGACGGGCAATTACGTTTATGGGCAGTTTGAGGTGACATCCCTGCATATTGGATGGTCTTTTAAATAGGAGTCATCAGCCACAATGGTTCTCCCAGAGATGAAAACAAAAACAAGGGGGCTATTTCAACCGCCAGCATAATGCCAATCGACCACCCCACCCGTCTTCCTCTGTCTGCCACAATGGCTACGTGATTGGCCGCCCTGCAGCTTTATATATGAAGACAGGAGGGATCTAGAGCTGTTTTCTCAGCTCAAGACAGCCACAGGCTTTTCAGAGCCTTGATGTCATTTTGACGCTGACTTGGTTTATATTTACCCATCATGCCTTTGCACTGTCTGAGAAAGAGAAGGATAAGAAAGATGAGGTTTTGTAGGTGCTCTTTTTATTCAGATTTTTATAAATCACTAATCAAACAGTTGTAACCTCTCCTTACAGACCCACCCATACTATTTCTAAATCAGACTCCATGCTCACATAATCTAACAGCGTCCTGGCAACATATACTGTAGTAAGCTATAGACCAAACCTTGACATGTGTATCTGTATTGAGGTAGATAGTTATGGTTGTCACCAGGAATCACATCACTTTGTTTCCTCCCATAAAACACACTATATGATTAAAACACATGGTTACAGCCTCTGTGTTGGCTGGGTATCATCCCAGTCGGACATACTGTATACAGCTCTGTGGGCAGTGCATGGGGCTTTACTCCATGTCGCACTCAAATGGCAATTTACATAATGTGAAAGTGCAGTGTAGGGTTTAAATGGTGGAGATAAAGAAGAATTCAGGAGATGAGATGAACATGTGGCTAGAATATAAATCTGTTTTGCAGTCTAACCCTGTCATCCATTTCACCACACATTTTGATGGTTTTGCTTACTAGCTTGTCTCTTCTTCCTTTTCCTGCAAAGTGCAGCTCTCCAGGTCAGATGTGTAGTGGAGCCTGAAACAATTTCCTCTTGGAGGTTTAGCATCTCCACTACCATTAAGAGCCTTTCACCAGCAAATTAGCAGCAGGAAGAGGGACTTTATAATTGTTTCTGTGCACCAAGGCACCAATCATAATGTACTGAACTTATGATCAACTGATGCATACTCAGAAAGTTAAAGTGCCACTTTGTATTAAGCTCTGACCTCTGCCACAGTGACAGATAGAGCGTTAGGTGACTGTAAAGACAGATATTGGAGGATGGGGGACGTCTTGCAGAAAGATGCAGAGATAGAAACAAAACATCTTGCTCACGACTGATAAGAGTGAATGGAGCTGGCCTCCCAGCTGATGCTGTTTGTGAAGAATCAGGATGGAGAATATTTACTACCAGCTGCATTTAGCAAGAAAAACATTTTTTAAATCCACTGAGTCATTCAGGTCTTTATCTAGTACTGCTGTCTTGCCAGTTTGCATCATAGAAGTACTTAATAATATTATTAAATCATCAATAGGCTGCTACCAGACTCTAATCAAGGGACACAAAGTCTAAACTTTGATCACTTTATTGTAGGTTGCTTGTGAAATTTGTGATTATTATTCTACGGTTTATTCCATCTATTCTCCTGTTGCAGTCAGTGTTGGCTCTGCCTTTCTGTGCATTTTTACAGTCCCTGCACCTCTGTTATGAATTGTGAGTTTTGTCTAATAATTAATCATAAAAATTCCATGTATATACTGTAGCATGGATTTTATCGTCTACATTCGTCACTGGTTGTGTAGACAGAGTATATATCACTGCCTGCCCGCGCTCTCTCTCAACAACCCCTTTTTTCTCTCTGTTTTTCTATATTTGCTGCTCTCTTATTCGTCCTCTGGCAGGGGGTGAACAGCATGTTCCAGGTGTTTCTGACAGGAAACAATTCAGAGTACTTCACCCTCTCCCCCACAGCGGTACAGGGCCGTGCTGACATCAGGATGAGGGTGGCCATGCCACTGGACTACGAACAGATCCGCAGCTTCAGCTTCTCTGTGAGTTTTAAACTTATCATTAGTGTTGTTGAGAGTGAATGCTGGGATGGACTCGGAAGATAATTATATGGTATGAAAGAATAACTGCATGAATTAACAAGGTTTCAGGAGGAGGGACACAATAGCCAACATTCCCACAGTTTCCTAGTTAATATTTATAAAAGGAGACGGAGGCTTTCATAGGAGCTCAACTTGCTGGAGAAATTTTCAGTCATTGTAAATGTCCAAAGTGGAATAAGAGAAGGCAATCTTCTTTTAATGACCAAACATTAAGTTGTTGGAGACAGAGCAGCGACGTTGTCTTTCTGTTAGACTGACCTTGAATGAACTGTGGACCTAGCCTGATTTCTAACCATCAAGACTGAATGTAGCTTCATTATGTTTCTTGCAACTTGTTTTCATTTGTTTGGACACAAAGCTCAGTCAGACTGGGGCCATATCACTTTCTCAACACTGCAAACTTGTTTGAACAGTGAAATTGGTATTGTCACCTCAATTTACCCCTCAGTCGTTTACAGAACCAGAGGGTGCCCTGCCCAGAGTCTAATCCCAGATCTCCAAATCTTAAACAAGTCAGAAACTTCTTTGGCACAATAGCAAAATATGATTATAATTTTTAGGATGTGAAATAAAAAACAAATGTTTCTTCTTTAACTAAATCATACTACCTGATGTGCTACTTGTTGTCTCTCCTCAGCTCTATGCCAATGAGTCCATGTCCGACCATGTGGGATTTGCCCGAGTCTTCATTGAGCTAATCAATGAGAATGATAACCGGCCCATCTTCAGCAGACCGCTGTACAACATCAGCCTTCCTGAAAACACACCCCCTGGTACCTCACTGCTACGTGTCCTGGTGAGTGTCTGAGAAAACCGCGGTGCAGTGTTTACACAGCAGAGACTGTGATGAATTACTCACACAGCGGTTTATTGTGATTTATTCCTGAAGAGAAATTTAACTGGAATCCAAAGAGATTACAATAAAACCTGACTTACACCAGTAAATTTTATGGGGCTTGTTTTATTGGGAATGAAATCTTGGTGTGTTTGTTTGCCCCATGTGGCCCAGAAATCTCTTGAGACTTTACCATATGAGTTGTGATTTATGGTGACTCGAGCGAGGCAGCCTCAGACAAAAGCACAAATAAACACAAAAGAAAAACTCATTCACTTACTGTATTGAGTCTCTGTTAGCCAACGCTGAGATCTTGTGTATTAATGATACTGAATGACCAACAATCTGTGACTCAACAATGCAAATTTGCTGAAAAGCAGAATTAAATATTTATGGCAGATAACAGCTGAACTAACCACAACATCAAAAAGTCCTCAGCTCAAGTTAAATCACTCGTACAGTCATTTCAGGAAAGTCCAGCAGTGTAATTGCTTGCTGTGTATGTAAGTGTAGAGAATCATTTTGGCAGGATAAAGGATTCAAGTGATTACCCTCAAACTGCAGCTTACAGCTCAGATATGAAGTTTCACACACTTATTGAAACTTATTTGTAGTTGCAAAAACTGAAAGGCATCAGAGCGTTACAGAAAAATCTGTTCAAACTGAATTACTATTATCAGGGGATCTTAAAATATCTTACTTTTCATTTTGGATTAATATTACAGATGTCAATAATAATGACTGATTCCATTAAAACTAATCCAGTTAAGGTTCAAAAAATCTGTTAATATAATTAATATAAATCCCTCCAGCTCTGTTAGCTTTTGTTTCTCACAGCTGAAGTGTCCTTGAGGCCACTCCACCTTATCATCTCAGAATCCAGCATTCAGCAGCACTCAGCCTCACTCACCGTCCTGACCAGCCGTCACTACTCTAACCAGATCAGAAAAAATCTCCCTGCAACTCTGAATTATTATTCATTACCAGTCATTCCTGTGTCAGAACGCCCACAATCCACTAGATACAAGAGCAAAAAGCACAGTGTGAAAATCAATAGTGTTTATGGACTGGGTGCTCATGAAATGGAGATTGCGGGGCAGTCTAATACCCGATAAGTCTGGCTGATGTTGGCCTCGTGCTGGAGCGTGCGGCCTGCCGAGGAATCCTGATTGCCGGCTGTAGAGAGTGAATGGGCCGTAAATAGAATGAGATGTGACGGCTCTCAGTGAGGACTGCACTGGCATGGATGGAAGCACTCGTATATATACACTGTTAGATGAGGGTTTCAATGTTCTGACCTGCTCACACACACACACACACACGAAATCTCTGAGATACCACTAGAGACAAAATACACAGATTAAACCGATGTTTCCCACACTCAGCTAGTTTGGCTCTGGATCTAGAAAACAATGCCCCTGAACTCCCACAAGGTCAATCCAGACAAAGTCATTGGTCATTGTAGGCCAAAGATTACCATTTACTGTGTATGTGTGGTTGATGTGTGTGTTCAGTAATGTGTTTGCACAGACTTGTTTACCTTTGTGGGTCTGTCATAATTTAGTTCATTAGTAATTTAGACAGTAAGTTACAGCGTTTGTAATCCAATGACAATAGCTGACACTGTTTATTTATGTGCTGCGTTCTGATCAAACAAACCACGACCGCTTCACTCATGTTAGGCTGAATAATGAGCAGTGTATTTTGGAATGGGGCGCTCCATCCAAGTATTGTTTAAAATAAGTTGGAAAGCCTGTGCGTGAAGCACTGGACGAAGTGAAATCCATCAGACTGGTGCGTCTCTGCTTCAGGCAGAAGTGGGAGTGGAAGTGGAGAAGTGGATGATGTCTCTCTTGTAAATGTACAGTTATAGGTCATATTTCCTCAAATGAATCACCTGTTCTGGCTGTAGATTTTAAAATATAGAGTACATAAATGTAAAACCTAGCCTTGATTCTGTTCAGGCTAAAACACTTTTCAGCCCACTCCTGTGAGTCAGCAGCAGGTAAAATAATAAGTTAACCTGTCCATCACCTCACTGTTAAGAACAAATTATGACACTAGCAAACTGCAGAGAGGCATATTGAGTTGAAGAGTTAATTGTGACTAAATGAATATGTGAGGCCGCTAACAACCACTTCTTATATTACATTTCTATGTAAGCTCATTTTATTCTGTGTTTTATATTACAGCTCTTTGTAGCTTTTAAGTGTCAGTTGATTTGCTCAAATGGCGGGCACCTTTTCATTTTCCTGATCCTCTGTGTACCTGTCTCACTCAACCTCTTCCAGCAGTTCAAACTGTCTGCCTGTCGAAGTGCAGTGAACAACTCAAGGCAGTACAATATAAGCAGATTGTTAGGCTGAGACCAGCCTCTCAGTGCTCTCTGTCAGATGGCTGTGAGGTGCAACAGATGGTGGCCAAATTATGTTTTAGTACCAAAAGGGACGACGACTTCCATTCTTAATCTCTCAGGGTGGTCTGGCTGGCCCTCCTCAATACACAATAACACACACACACACACACACACACACAAATGAAATCATTAAAGGAATGGGTAGACGTTTTTGGGAAAATATGCTCATTTGCTTTCTGGTCGGGACTTATATCAGACAGAGCCAAGTTAGCCTTTTCCACCACCTCCAGTCTTTATGCTAAGCTAAGCTAATTGGTGTTTGATAGTTGAGATCAACTCTTGTTACTGACACTGTTGAGACGGCAGCTAAGTCAGCCATACTGAGACGAGAGCTCTGCAGGTAGTCTTTGAAAACCTTATTGTTTATCATAACAACAGCAGAGAGAATCATCAAATTAACTTTATGAGACATATAATCGTCTCTCTCACTATAAAGTAGCTACTTTCTACAGCTTGGTGCATTGCTGTTTCCTAAGCATTGAAGTATTTCTGCAGTTGTGCTGTGTATTAATGTGGTGGAGGTGGTTTGTATGTAAAGAGGGTGGGGTCTGGACGATGTTTAGATAATACTTTATACCTATGCTAATTGAAATTATGCACATTGGTTCCCAGTTGTTTTTAAAAAGTGCCAAACAAGCAATCTGATAATGCAATTGAAATGCTTTGTTTGGGTTCATATTCATAGCTCATCTGATCTGAGCTTATGTACAGTGTTAGTCAATGCATTACTCAGTGCCCGCTCCTCCATCCCTGTGGACACTTATGCTCAACATACGAGTACACACACATTTACACACACACAGGCAATGGCTGTTTAATATTTATGGTCTGCAGCATTACTTATCATGATAAATATTTATTGTGATTTACTCTTTTGTCTGCGTCCTCTTCTCTCTAACTCTCTCGTTCTGTCTCTTCCTTACCCTGGAGACTTTAGACACCAGCAGCTGCTCGTATCAGTGGAATCACTGTGATTTTCTCTCTCTGGGTTTCAGAAAATTTGCCTTCTTTCATTTCTTATTTATTGTATGCCCTCGGTTATTGTTGTTTTGTCCCCGTTTCTCTGTTTTACCATTAGATTGCTAATGGTTTTCAGGTGTTGCATTGATTCGCTCTGTGGTTCCCTGTCTGTTTCTGCTTGAATTACACTCGCTCTAGCTCTGTCTCCCCATCAGGCTCTACCTCAGAGGATATGTATGTTGAAGGTCTAATATGCATATATAGGCACAGTTTACCTGCACCTTCCTTTCTTCTTATAGTCGGTATCACTTGTGTAGAATATATTAGATCCAGCGTTGTTCTTGGGTTAGGGTCTATGTCTTCTACCAGTGCCACTGTGTGTCTGTGCAGATGCTGTATGTTTGAGGACGAAGGCACAATGATAAATGCTTCTAGCAGAAGGTTATAAATTACAGAGTGGAGGATGTTTCGCCACCGCCAATGTTTAGACAGGCCTGTATGGGGTAATAGTCACAACAGTAATTATAATTCATTATTGTAATAAAAGGGGTGAGGCTGCGCTCGCTCCTGCTAGTGGTAGTTCACACAGAATCACTGTTAATAATGGGGCGCTTATCATGGGTGTTCTGACATTGTGAGGCGGGATGTGAATGGCTGTGCTGGGCAGAGGACGGACAGCTTAGAAAAGTCCGAACTTTCCCAGGGTTTGTTCACTATACAGACCATACTGATCAAAAAATAAAGGAATGCACCTGAATACACTGAATGGTGAAAAGGTGTGTTACAGTTACAGATAAAACAACTGCAGCTGTGACTCTGACAGTTGTTGTCTGGTCCATGAAATGTCTGAATAGTGAGAAATGTCCGTCACAGTTTCCTAGAACCCAAGATGAAGTCTTCAAATTGTTTTTTCTGTTCAAAATGTAAAGATCATCATAATCTAGAACCAATAAATGTTTACTAGTGTTCACGAAACCACAGATGCCATATTCCTCCATGTGCTTGTTTTCAGTGCGTCTGTTTTTTACTCTTTACTCTTTATCGTTTTCGACATCCTCCCTTTGCTTGTGCTAATCTCATTTCTTCATCACTGGGGACAGAGGGAGAGAGGGGGAGGACCGAGGCCTGTCGGCAAAGTGAGGCTGCCAGCCACAGAGCTCTGCATTAAGCCTTTTCACTGGCAGCTCAAACTATCTCCAGCTTATGTCCACAATACAGTCCTCTCTCTTTCTCCATCTCTCTCCCCCTCTTTTCTTCATATTCCAGAGGTAACAGCTGTTTTTTCGAGTGTGTCACATGTGGTTGGAATAATGGCTGTGCATGCATGCAAACAGATTTATCTTGCAAGCTGTCACAGTGTGCTGTAAAGACATCCACTCCACTTGATTGAATCCTTCTTTCACAAAAGTATACGTTGTTAAAAAGTGTTCTCTCTCTCTCTCTCTCTCTGTCGTCTGGCTGTTATTTGGGTGGTCAGGAGATAATCGAAGCAGGCTGTTTGGTCCTGTCGGCAGGCAGCAGTCGCTGTGAGCACCCCCACCTGCTCGTTAATGGTTTAGAGAAATAAAGCAGTCGTAAACGTACATTCGCCATCGCCATTACGCTAAAGTGTCCGCCGTAAAAACACACACAGCTCCCATCAACCCCCGCAGGTGCTCTGGGTCACAGCTGGGGGACTGGCGAGAGATGCGGTTGGTCCTCGTTTGATCCAAGTAGGTGAGGGTATTTGTATCCTTTCTCTGCAGAAGAGGTTTGACTTCACACGGCTTCAGCTCTACGTGCATGTGTCCAATAAGAAAATTAAGGAGAATATATCATTTCATTCACATTAGTTTAGTCACAGGAGTGTTGAGTGAGGAGCTGTTCAGGATATGTGATCATTAATTGGACACATCTTGGAGTAGCCCCAACAGAGTTTCTGTGCTTTTTCCAGGCTGCTGCTCTGCTCTGAGTCCTGCTCTGTACTATTGATTAGAGATACAAACAGGCTCTGCACTGTCCCATGGCAGTTTGTCTACATAGTAACAGAGACTGACTCAGTCACTGAGAAGAGAGAGACACTGGAAAAAAGTAAAACGCCAGTTCAGTTCGTGCATTCAGTCACCTCTTCATTTCACTTGTCCTGCCAAACATGATTTGAAGCAAAAGATTTACCTGAGTTCTGCAAAGAAGAAAGAAAGGGTTTGTTAGGGTGTGTGTATCTCACCCTGAATTTGCATCTGTGTCCCATGGTGCCTGTGAGTGCACCTGGAGCCTCAAACCTCCACACTGCTGATCCAAAGCCACTTTATTTAGCTGAGATGATGCGCTGCGTAAATATGCAAATGTATACAGCATTTAATGAGTCATATGACCAATGCTCTGCTTTGTGCATCTCACACACACATATGCAAAGTGTTACCATTAAGCAGTGCTAAAATACAGCTGTTCTCTGTATCCCAGTCGTGCAGCATTAGCAAAGACTGATCTGTGATCTTGTCATGGATTCAGAACATGTGAGACGGGGCCTTTAAAAGAACTCGCATGAGTGGAGCTAACCAGAGCTGAGGAACCAGAGCTGGTGAAGATAACCTGACAACCGTGTCTTCATCATTGTCTCCCCCACAGTGATTGTCAGAAACTGGACATCTTCACTCTGCTGTGTGTGTGTGTTTGTGTGTGTGGCAGTGTATGTTTGTTATCTACTCTCTGTGGTTGTGTTTAGGTGTGAAACACTGGAGGTTGTCTGTGTTTGGGCTCGGGGTCATCTCTATTTTGACAGCAGGCTTTGACAGCCAGTAATTGGTTTCCTTTTCCATGCCTCTGAAAGCTCCTGCAGAAAAAGCAATTTTAGGAGCCAATCAATTCAAATTCCACCTCACTCAAGATAGAAAAGCCTGTGCAGCTTTAACCTCCCTCGCTGTCCACGAGATAGCTGGGCTGATAATCTGCTCCTGTACCCTCTCCTACCCAACCCTAGCCTACACACACACAGACACACACACACTCACTACCCCTGTCTTTCTGTCGCCCATGAGGGGAAGCTCTCATTTGAGTTTCTCAATTGAGTGTGATAATAAGAGTTTATACTGTAAGTGGCTGGGGTGCATATTTACCTCAAGAATGAACCTGGAAACACTGCATCTCTGTCCGTGTGTGTCCTCTTCACACACACACACACACACACACACACACACACACACACACACACACACACTACACTCTGCATACACTCAGTACATGCATCCAATCACCACACACATTCTGTCACACTTGCATTAACAGGCATGCAGACACACAAATGAGTGCACAGGTACACAGGTGTACCCACATCCACACCACACACACACACACACACAGAGTTGTGTTTGCCTGCCGGCTTCTCCTCTCTGATGGGAAGAAACACATCATTTAACCAAACTGGTCAACTGAGAACTAATTTCTCTTTTGTAGTTACTGCCTGAGGTCCCGAGGGTTTGCCGAGTTTATATTGGCAATCAGCAGCGCCCTGACTCTTTGTGCAGAAACTCCTTAACAACTTAGTTTGGATTTTGATCAGAACACTAACTCTGATACCTCAGTGCTCTGCTGTTTAGCACAGGAGAGATTTTCACCACTGCAGTCTGGGCCCAGTGTTTCTCTGCAACACAGCCTGCTGCTGTTTCATCTCTGGGTATCTTGACAGTAAGAGAACAGGTCATCAACCAACAGGGTTTTGTACGATGTTGGTCAATGGCATTTACAGCAATGTGCATCCTCCATATTTCTTTTCAGTTTTTTGGAGGGTCCTTAAAAAGTGATGTTTCATGAATCCATTAGCATCACTTATTTGGCATGAAAACTATTTATCCCTGTGAATCATTTCTGTACTTTAAATACTTGTTGTAATTGTCGGTGAGGTTATTAGGCACATTAGTCAGGCACATTGCCCAGCTTTATTTCCATGTCATTTCTTTCCTCATTAAATCGTGCACACACTCTCTCTCTGTGCAACCTACCTCACGAACTTTTCCATCACCTCCAACTCCCCAACCAAAAAAACTTTAAGCTACCATGGTGACAAGGGGCAAATGTACAATACCCTGGTGTCCAGGATCTGGCCCCATGGAGTTAAGTTACTGCAAATCCCTGACCAATCTCTGCCGTCCATCTGCTGCAGGCCCTCTGTGTCTGAAGTTGAAAGTCTTTGGCAAGCAGTTGGCAAAGTGACTGGGCCGTACTGTCATGGTGATTGTTTGGTGGGAGAAAGGGAGCAGGTCGGTGAATGATGGGAGAGGGGGAAGAGAAGATGGCTATCGTCTTTCTCTCTTTATTTCTCTCTCTCCGTCTGTCTCTCTCTCCCCGTCTGTCTGTCGCCGTGGCGAGAGGGGCTCGGTCGTAGAAGCAGAGGCAGTATTAGCTCCCAGGCTGAGCCTGGCTCCTGTCACTGCCTCGATAGCTGTCACGCTAACACCCCCACCACTATCATTGGAGCACTTATGGGCCTGTCACTCACCTGGGAGAGAGGGAGCAAAAGAGGGAGGGAGGCGTCAAGGGGGAAGAGTGTGCCGAGGGAGATATGTAGAGGAGAGTGGAGACGGAGGCGGAGCTCGGGACGCAGAGAGGAAAGGGAGGTAAAGACAGAAGGAAAAAGGGAAAGATAAAGGAGGAGTGGTAGGAGGAGGGAGGGATGGGTTGGAATGCAGAAAGAGCGAGGGAGAAGAAGCAGCTGAGTGGCATTAAATGATGAGGTCATCACGAAACGACAGATGAAAACTCAAAGGTTAATATAAGAACCTGACTGGAGTCCCAAACACCTCACAAGTATTTAGTGTCCGACTCTGCTCGTTGAGCACGATGTGCTTCGGTGCACTTGACAACAAAGCGAGTGCCATTTGGACATTAAAAAGAAACATTGATTCACCATCCAGGACGATGTGGTGGAAGCTCTCTGTGAAATTACAGGCCTGCGCTAAACAGCATGGTGTAATTTTTAGAAGGGGGGAAAAAAACACATTGATAGCTGCAGCCGTTGTTCCATCTGTGAGAGGCATCATAGACACACACACACACACACACATATCCATGAATGCATCCCAAAATGTGCACACATGCTTCCACATTTACCCCCAAAGGAAAGGGGAGGTTCAGCATTACCTAACACATATTTTTGTCTGTGTATACACCCTCACACACAAACACTAATACAAATGCAACACATATTTTTGTAGTCACTCTCACACGCATTTTAAATGCATAAGTCACAGCCACATGCAAAAAAGCATGGGGCCAACACACGTACACACAGGCCCACATAATAAGGTCGGTATCAGGGCATCAGTGAATCACAGTGACCGGCATCGTGGTTGACGGAGCAGGCTGCAGACACGTCCAAGTTTGGCCCTTCAACTGACTGCAGAGCCACTGAAGTGAAACTCTATTACAACAGCCTCTCCAGCCGTGATCCATCAGCGCCAACACAACACCCTGTGTGTGCGCGCCAGTGCGCGTGTGCACACCCGCATGCATGTGTTTACAAAGACAGATTGTGTTAATGTGGCGTTTCATAAAGTACAAGATTCCTGAAAGTGTTGCTCTTTATGTGGCATTTCTTTGACACCCCTTTTATCTGCAAAACATATGACAGCAGTTGTTGCTGCTTTAAAGGCAATGGTGGGTCGTATGGGTGAGGAAAATCTATCAGTTCTCCCATCAGATTTAATCCCAATCAACACCTCTGGAGAGTGAAGCGTCGTTTGCATGTGTTATCATACAGCTGCTGGAGTGAGAAATTTAGGGAACTGAGCAAAACTTAGTCATGACAGACAGACTGACAGACGTGGGTGAATCATGTCAATAAATACAGTGTTAATCTCACTCAAGCATGTTGTACACACACAGATAAGGTCACAAATGTATGCTGAGGAATATTGTAATAAAAATACTCTGCTGTGATGAATTTATGGACGTCACAAAATCACAATTTTATTTTGCAGATTCTGAACAAAATCTCAGCACTCTGTACCTGGGACATTGTACCTGTGGTAACTAACAGTTCAGCATGAACATCCCTCCCTTCAGTTTTCACAATGGCATTTGAAAATGGTAGCAACACATAATCACAGTTTTTTACATGAGAATACATTTGCTAATTAATCCCAAAAGAGCACAGAAAAATTAACAGGAAGCAAAACCAAGAAAAATCCAAAACCAAAAAATCAGATTAGAAACAAAACATAAAATCAGGATGAAAGATAAAACTGGCGTACAACAGAAGCTGGATGTACGATAAAACTTTATAAGGAAGTAAATGATTTCTGATTTTTATTTAGATTTTTTTCTGTCTTTTGTGTACAGGCTACAGACGGAGATGCAGGCACATTTGGGATTGTGCGTTACTACTTCACTGATGACCCAGACCAGTAAGATACACATACACATACTCAAACACTCCACACAAACATGCAACCACATTAATTTTTCATCTACATGGCCACTTGTGAACTGTTGTACTGCACTGTTTGTGCCACACAGCCTTGCCAGAGGCAGCTGAGCTCCAACGATATCTGGCTTCTTTTCTTTACATCTGCTCTCTTCAAATATACAGAATCACATACAAAGAAAAACGCACATACACAGAATCCATTCATTCGTTATCTTCAGTGCATCAAAAGAACACAGTTAGTGTTGCTTCCCACTATTTATCTGTTTCTCCCTGACTGAGCATCAATTTCAAGTGTTTATTTTGTCATTTGTTGCGTTTGTGTTTCTTCAAACATGAGGAAAACATCCATTTTCTTTGATGTTACATACAAACCTATTTTGTTTTAACAAAGAGAAAGAAATGAAAAGATTCAACAGTTTTTATTTTCAGTTAAGTAGAATGAAATCTGAAGTCATCATGTGATGCATTGTAATGCGCCTTTTATTAAGGCTCTAAGAAATCATTAACTATTCAGTGCATCTCATTACTGCATAAAAGAAATACAAATTACTCCCAACCCCCCACACACACTCTCACACACACCTGTTATCTGAAGTCTGTAGAATGTTAATGTTTTTCTTCTTAAAAACATTACATTTTCCTGTGTTGTTATAATGTATGAACATACCAACTCACTACAAGGAGAAAACTCAGTTTTTATAATAATCCTCCTCAAACGTCCGGAGGTCTCCTGCCTCTAATTTCACTTTGTTTTCCCAGGTTTTCATTGGATGATGAGACAGGCTGGGTCATCCTGAGGGCGAGTCTGGACTACGAGTTGATGCGGCGTTTCACGCTGACCGTGCTGGCGAGGGACGGCGGCGGCGAGGAGACAACGGGGAGGATCCGAGTGAACGTGTTGGACGTCAACGACAACACACCGCTCTTCCAGAAGGAGGCGTACGCGGGCTCGCTGAGAGAGAACGAACAGGCTGTCCAGCCGGTGGCACGAGTCAGGGTGAGGCGTGATTAAAAACATGCACATGTAAATAATTCATTTAAGATCATCATTCCTGTAACACTTTTGCACATTACGTTATGTTCACATGCACAGCTTATGCACATAAAACTACACCTGCACCAGAGGATCTCATCTGGACTCAGTCAGTCTTCAGACTCACAAGCCTTTGGTGCTGCTGCTCTCCTTCTCTTTCTCCTTTGTTTGCTCTGCTCTACTATAATCATGCAGTTATGTGTTTGTGTGCACTGTATCCAAGAGGAACAGGTCTCCCTGGTGTGTTGGCCATCAGTCACTGCCACACAAAAGGCAGAGGTACACAGGCGCAATGGTAACTAATGGCTCAGCGTTTCCTTTGATTGCGCCCTGGAGAGAAAGACTATTACGTCCCTTGTGGCAGCGGGCACTGCAATGGCTTACCCTGCCCCAGTGCACTGTGGTGGCTTGCGTTTTGTTGTGGGAGTTGAGCTGATGACTGGGCTCAACGCTTGGCTCACTGTGTTTGATTAGTCTGAGCTAACCTTAAACGCTGCTGGTATTAATACGCTGCCCGAAAGGAGCGGGGAAGCCAGTCGCACAATTCTGCGTGTCAGCGATATCCCCCTGGAACCAACCAGACACACACATTCACACACACTGCTCCGGAAAACGAGAGGGAAGAAAGAGGAAAAAGACCAAAATAGATGGAAGGAGAGGATGTGTTGAGAGACAAAGCAAAGAGAGGCTTTTCAGCTGTTTGCTTCTTTCTTCTTCCAAACAATGCCTGGGAGGTTTGTGCCTCCTACAACACTGCTAATGCTTTCTAACAGCTAAACCTTTTTCATTCTCTCTACACTTCTTATTCCTTTACTTCCTTTGCCACTCATCTATTTGATTTACTGCCCCCATCTCTTCTTAGCTTTGAGTGGTAAATGATATGAAACTATTTGTTGAAATGTGATAGAAGAAGACGACAGTCTGGAAGAGAAAACAGCAGCTTACTTGGTTGTGGGGGAAGAAAGGTATTGCTTACTCAACATTTTGGCATTAAATCAAAGAGCAGACTTATGTGTGTTATGGAGAGATATAAGTGAGTGTTTTTGACAACCTGTCCAGCCTCTAATGATGCCAGTGAGGCCCAGTAGACTCTCCTCACAGCCGGAGGACTCATGTTTAAGTTCCTGCCAACTCGAGAATAATGAGGGGGTGTCATCATTGTTGTTGATGTTGTTGTGGATTAGCCCTGTAAAGTATGGTTTCATCTGTCCTCAGCCTGCTTGGCTTGTCTTGGCTCGGTTGGTGTTCATCCAGTATTGACGCCCGTGTCACTAATAGCCAGAATCAGCTTTAATCTGTCCAATAATATGTCATCACTGACTGACAGCTTCCTGGCTGCACACGTGCGCAGACACACACACACACACACACACACATGCTGTGGAAACATACACATATAGATATTAGCACTGTCGACTGCAGCATCTGTCCTGTCACCTGGTCTGTGTTCTCGTCTCACTCACTCAAAACTTCCTCTCTCTGACTTTTTGTCACTGAGGCATATGTTAAATGCACTCCCACCCCCACCCCTGTCCCCCCCCCCACAGGCTACAGATGAGGATTCTCCTCCCAACAACTTCCTGACTTACACCATCACTTCAGCCACGGCCTTCCTCGATTATTTCAGCATCATCATGGTGGAGGGTTACGCAGGTACGCTCACCTTTAGGATATGACTGAGTCACAGTGTGGGCAGGGTTGTTGTGGGTGTTTGGACAGAATCATTTTCTCACTCGCTCCCTCCGTCCACCAGTGATCAGTGTGACCCGGCCTCTGGACTACGAGCAGGTTCCCAGAGGGATGATCTACTTGACAGTAATGGCCAAAGATGGAGGAAACCCAGCCCTCAACAGCACCGTCCGTGTCACGGTGGAGGTGATTGTAAGTACAACCCTGCAACATACACATGTACACGTGCACCTTCGTCACACACATCTGAAACAGAATGCAAATATTAAACTGAACCAACTTTTACAAGTCTGTTTTTCATGGACATCTCTGTCATCTGCAGTACTCTTCCTATATGTGGCCATTACCCAAATATAAACATCAGCCCTCGACATTTATATTCAAGCTGTGAGAGAACATTATCTGCAAGCTGGTGCTTTGTAAATTAGAAACGCCTCCAGACTGTGGTCAAATGTACAGCTCGTCTTAATAACAATAAACATACACTTGTCTCCTGTTCTCATTAAAAATGACAACATCTGTAAGGTTTAAAAACACATTAAAATGCCTCAGTTTGAAGACTGAATATACAACCCAGTTTTTAACTTGTCCCTACTGTCATGTCTTGTCACATGCATTGATTTGTACATACAGCAACTATTCACAGGTCCCACTTTAACTATAAAAATGATGAAGCTCATATGTTCTCCATTGTTATTATTCAACACATTCAGCCAATGGGACAATCTCCTAGCATGCACAACCATACTTTTACATACTTTGTGCTGCATACTATTACTAGTATGTCAGTGGTTCTTGAGTCTTCTTCATGTGTATGTGTGTATGTCAAAGCTTTTGATAGTCCATCTATTTGGCATCTAGATTTATTGTCAATACTGTGGTTAAAGCTACCAACTTTGTCTCCAGTGCTGCAGAAGATTCTTGTCTTCATTAACACTTTTAGCTTTTTGTGCAAAAATCCTCGGAGCTTGTGTGACACGCTGTTTGTTTCTCGGTTCCAGAAAGGTGCTGAAATAGTTTAAAAAAACAACTTTTTCCTCTTTCTAATTCGCACTTTCTTATATATGTATGTTGAAGCTTGGATATTTTTTCAGAAAGTATCTAATGACCGTCTTGGTGCTGCAGCAGATACATCCTTAGAGTCTCCCCCACGTTCAAAGACACGAGCTCCAAACTTTTCATTTAAGTTCCCCCCAGATGTGACTGTGAAAAATCTTTGGGCCTGAGACTCAAACTTATGGAGCTGTTAGATCATATGTACAGAATAAAGCTGTCTTTTATTTATCTGAATGTTGATCCAGTGTGTGTCAGGTGTTAGCCAGCTCGAGGTGGCTTGTTTCACGTCTTTGACTTCACTAACATACTGGGTTGAATTATTCTGAGTACCTTTTGATCCATGTCTGACTACAGCTTTGTTTGCATTTTTATCACAGACTGTGCAGCTATCTGAGCTTCCAGTTGGGTTGCTTTTGTCAGTCTTATCACTAAATGTCTTATTTTAAGGCAGTGGAAAAAGTCACAGTTGTCTACACACACACACACACACACACACACACACACAATAAATTAAAGACTTGAAAGAAAAAGATATTCTGCACAACATTCATTCCTAATTCTACAAGATATCGCTGCTGTTTCTGTCGCATGTTTCCCTGCAAACTGATTCCATTCAATTTGACTTTTTCTTCTCTAAATGCTATGAGCTGTTATAACAGACCATCATGCATTGATAGGCCTACAGAGATGGTTTCATTTGTTGCCTAGACGGTGCTTTTCCTTATTTGTATCCAAATTATCTATCATATACTTATCACCACTAACAATAACATATTTCATTACAGTGTCAGTCTTATTGAGGGATCTAATTTAAATTCCATAAAGTATGGTGTTTAGTGGTGTATTAAAACTCTTTGTAATGTAAATGTGCTGTGTCACAGACTGTAGTTAGGTGTTATCCTCCACATCACTTTGTCTGTTTCTCAGTTTTTTCTGTTAACTTTCACATAGTAAACATGAATTTTGATCTTTGCTAAGATACTATAAATACAGCAGTAAAATTATAATGAGCAACCAGAGCTCATAAACAGTGTCTCTACTGGCTCTTAGGCTCATTTCCCCTGATGCACATCCATTATACATGGAACTTTTTAGTCATAAAAGAAGAAATGACAGAGCAGCACAGATGAATCCAGCTGGAATATTCTTTGATATGCAAGGACAGTAAGCATATCTATACCCATCCTACATAGGAGAGAAATACTGTGTAAAACAATGAAGAGCTGTGTGCTGGAGTCCAAAAACCAACAGGGAGAAATGTGTACAATTCTGTATTCCTTCTCTATGTCTCTGTATCTCCCTCTCTGTCCTCCACAGTGTCGTGACTCACACCACAGGGGTTTATCGGTCACTGGCAGCATCGTACGCACACAATGCTTTGCACCAGTGTAACACAGAGCCCAGATAGATAATGGCGCCAGTGACTGTTGTTTAAGTGTTAACATTTCTCAGCGGCACACTCAGTGGGGATCCTCTCTGCGAATAGCCACACAACTAGATGTGTTGGTGTGAAATAGAGTCTTAATTCAATGAGTGGGAGGTTGTGATAAATAGAAATGCTCTGGGGAAGTCCGCTTGACAGTGGATGTTGTTCCGTGTTGTCGTCATTCCTTCCTGTGAAGTTACAGGTGCTGATCAGCCTTTGTTTGAGCTAATTCAATTAATAATACTGTTTGGATTGATTTCCTCACCTATCATCGCTGTAGTCCCTGTAGTCTATACTTAGTTCAGCTAATTGCATTTACTTTATGTACCAGGTATGAAATAATACCTGGTTAGGTGCCAGGAACAGAAGGCAGCGCAGCCAGCTATCATCTCACACATACTTCTAGCACAGTTTCATTATTTAAAACATGACGTGCTCCTCAGTGTCTTAATTCCCACATATGTTAATTTTAGTGCTAATGTGTGATGACAGCTTCAAACCCTTTTTAGTTCTCTTTTTTTTTTAAAGCACCATTTGCATTTTCACATTGTTTGGCTCCTTGATTTGAGCTGTTGTTGATGTTTATACCTCCTCCAGGATGAAAATGACAACCCACCAGAGTTCAGCAAGCCGTCCTACATCGTCAAAATCCCAGAGAACATTATTGCTGGTGAGTCATTTTATACATTTGGAGTTCCAGTTTAGTTGCTAGAATGCATTTTCTGGTCAGCACAAGCAGAACAGCACTTTAAGACCCCGACCAGTTAGTATCAACATATGCAACAAATAGCTCTGCTTTCTTGGGGGTATATTTTTCTGTTTTATTTTATTTGCTTCCTCTGGCCTCTACTGTCTTATTTGTTTAGATTCTGCATAATGTTTTTAAATGCTCAGTCAGAATGCAGGATGTTGACTATTCAAGGCAAAATCACTGGCCGCTATATTCATTCTCATGCATGCATTCAGAAGAGTCTTTTATCCCAGACAATAGATTAGTTTCCAGTCGCTGGAGGGAAATGAGATATTTGACCGCCCCTTTCTCTCTCTGAGCTCCAGCAGACAGGCGCTAGGCACTTTTTGTGTCTCGGACCCGATTTGAAGGAGCATATAGCTGAGCGGCTGGGGCGGCTGAGGTTTAGACGACTATGGCTAAAGTGCTTGGCCCTGAGCTGGGGGCCTAAGGCTTGGGCTGGAAGGCTGAGCTCAGGGCCAGCCCTGCGGCTCTGCCTAGCCTCTCATCTCCCTGTCTGCCTGGGTATTGATCAGGCCTGTGCCAAGTAAGGGCTGTGCCAAACAAGCTGATAATCCACTAATCCATAAACCCACTCACTGCCATGCCATCAGTTGAGCTGTGGATGGGGGCGGTGAAGAAATTAGCTCTGTGAATGCCATTTCAGTCTGTTTCTGCAGCTTTCCTCTTTACTAGACTTCACATATTTTCCCCATGACTCTGTCTCTCACTTCAGGTTTTTTTTCTTTCCTTCTCCCACTCTGTGAGTTGTAACTTTTCTTTCTGTCTCACTCCCTTCATCCCTCCCTCTCCTCCACAGGGGCAACTGTGCTGCTTGTGAATGCTACTGATTTGGACGCCTCCCGGGAGTTTGGCCAGGCCTCACTCATCTACTCCCTGGAGGGCTCCTCTCAGTTCCGTCTCAACTCACGCTCAGGTGTGTGTGTGTGTGTGTGTGTGCACACCAATGCAAGTGTGTGTATTTGTTGAGAGTATTCTTGTGATTGAAACTTTTTTTTTTCCAGATCTGATTCAATTTATTTCAAATTTGAATTGAAATAAATTGAATCTTTTTTGGGTAATTTTGCTTAGTTCATCCTTCTGCTCAAAAATGACCATTAAGCATCTCTGTTCTACCTTTTTCAGCTGTTTCCTTTGCTTATACACACATTATGGCTGGGTTCTGTTTATATTGTGATTTCTAGCACTCAGTCTGGAGACTTTAAAGAGCTGTTTGTATTCACTCTGACTTTTTACTCAATTCATCCTGACATGAGAAGCTGCTTTTTGAATATTTTTCATCTGATTCCACGTGTGTTTTAGGAGAGATCACCACCACCGCCCTGCTGGACCGAGAACTGAAGTCGGAGTATATACTGATAGTCAGAGCTGTGGATGGAGGGGTGGGCCCTCAGCAGAAGACTGGCATCGCCACGGTAACAACTTTGTAGCCGTCATTCATCCGTTTCTACCCACGGCTCCCAGGACACACTAATTTCCTCCCCATTGTTTAATTAAGCTTTATATGTAACTGACATTTAGCTTAATTTTCCTCACTTTGTTTAGGTGAACATAACCATCCTGGACATCAATGACAACGCCCCTGTGTGGAGGGACGAGCCGTACCATGCTAACGTGGTGGAGATGAGCCCAATAAACACTGATGTTATCTCGGTGAGTGCACCTGGCACAACTTGGTGAACTTTACCTGGTTGATTAGCCGACAGTTAATCAAATGATAATGTGAACCACACAAATGAACACTGGAATAATAATTCTTAGGAATTAAATGAAGATGGCAGAGAAAACCCTCGACTGTTTTGATTCATTATTGGTCTAATTTGATCACTGACTTTGCAAACCTGATGAGGCAAAAGGTGCAGGTTTTAATAAAAAAGAGTCAGGACAAACTTCACTGGACACAGTGAAAGTTGAAGGGCGTATCTGCGTCCACTTTTGATGAGCAAATAATCATCACTGTGTTGATAATCACAAAGTCAACACGCTAATATTACCCCAAACTCTCTCATTGTCCTGCTGGTGTCTTTGGCAGTGTGTTGTTGTTAATTAAGCCCTGATTGTCCATTAATTAAAGAGGCGTCAGCGAGTGTAATTAAGGGAGTCCGATTGCTAATTAAAATGTAGCCCGCAGTCATACGCATTGCAAATTATTAAGCTGCTAGGCAGAGAAGGAAGCGAGAACCCATCGTGCTGAGCGAGAGAGTGGAATGGAGAAATGGCGAGGAAAGAGAAATGAAAGATAGAAAGTGTTGCGCTGCTAAAATGTTGCTACATTTTCCACTTATTCCTGCTCTCTTGTAGCTATTCCTCAGCTGAGTTCATTCAAGGTGCATCCAGCGATGCGATGCATACTGTATGTGACTCTCTGTGCTCAGTGGACAGACACCGTCGCCCCTCTGACCATTTTTCAATAAATCGGACCACCCAGGCTTACAGTCCTGTAATTTGCCCCAATGTGGCCCCGGCCCAGCCAGTGTTTCCATGGTGACAAGAGGCCACCTGCT
Organism: Lates calcarifer; assembly: GCF_001640805.2. Lineage (NCBI taxonomy): Eukaryota > Metazoa > Chordata > Actinopteri > Centropomidae > Lates > Lates calcarifer. The sequence continues at coordinate 2,373,042 of NC_066848.1, read as the reverse complement.
GAGTCCTCCTGGAGGTGTCCAGCGAGCCGATGAATTTGGTAGCTGTGCCCAGTGCAGGGATCAGCCCACTCAAATCTCAGAGCACCCCACCATCACTGCTGCAGCCTCTTACATTTAGCACCTACACACACACACACACACACAGTTAGCCTCCTCTAATATATCGTATCAAAACACTGCTCCCTTTTCTGCCAATCTGTAGTCAGTCCAGAGCTACAGTTCAATAGAGCAGGCTAATATATTTTCACACCATCTTTTAATGTGCTCTGCCCAGGTCAGAATTGATTAGATCAACTGGCCCCGACTGGACACTTTCCCACATCTTATATCACCTACCTTTGTCTATGCAGTACCTAATCAATGGGCCTCTGAGATGCCTGCCTACCATGTCTCCTTAATAATTAAATACCTGGAAAACCTTTGTTCCTTTAATGACCAATTAACCAGTTTCCAGCGTTTTTAGTCAGCGCACTGAATAATTGATCAGCTCTTTAAAAATCAGCCAGTGTTTTAGTCGGGCTCCCAGCTTCATGCATTCATCACCCATTGCCACTTTGTGTCAGAAAAGAGACGGAGCCATTTTTCTTTTAGCTGACTGATGTGTTAGAGCAGTTGGAAAGGGCTGCATGTGTGAAGATGCTCTGGGGGTGACTATTATTACCATTATTATTACAATTAATGTTAACCTCTTTCCTTCCCTTATTCATTCCCTAGTTCCTCCCCTGCTTTCTCTGCTTCCACCTTAAATCCTTCCTGTCCCCACATCTTTAAATGCTCCTCGTTAATCCACTTTTATTAAGTCACACACTGTAACTTGACGACTTATGTATGGTCCAGTTAGCAGTGGGAAATGTACCTCCTGGTGGGAGGGGGTTACTGTTGAGGGACTTCATGCCAAAGAAAACATTCAGAGAGGTTTTTCCTGTCTCTCTCCTGTCCAGGTGTTGGCAGTGGACCCTGACAATTGGGAAAATGGGACAGTGGTGTACAGTATCAGCCCAGAAAACCCCTTCTACACCATCAACAGCAGCACGGGGAAGATTCGCACCAGTGGGGTAACCCTGGACAGGGAAAGCTCCAACGCCAGGGACGCTGCACTCATGAGGACCATTATCATCTCAGCCGTCGACCGTGAGTAGTGTGTGTGCACGTGGTGGGATGTGCATGTCGGTTTGCACTACTTTTACAGCATAAATTTGTCTCAGTCGTGAAACACCTAAACAATCTGTAAGCAAGCTCATATTGCATTATATCATTCTCAGTAGAGAGCTTTCAGTTCTGACCGATTAGCCTCCTTCTCCAAGCCTCATTCCTCAAGTTTTATGTTGACCATGAAACTTTTTACTGTGGCTAATAAAGTCCTTTCACCGTGAGATGTGGGATGTGTATGTGTGTGTGTGTTTGTCTTTATATGTCCCTCTGACGCCCTCTTTAGGCGGTACGCCTCCACTGCGTGCATCAGCAAGCACCACAGTGTTTGTCAACCTGCTGGATCTCAATGACAATGACCCGACCTTCCTCAACCTGCCCTTTGTGGCTGAGGTGCCAGAGGGACTGCCCATCGGATCCTCTGTGTTTAAGGTAAAACACGGGAATATGTTTAAATTCCTAATTAAAAATAGGATTTTAGGGTTGCATATTCTTTGAACAGTTAATGCATGGCACACGCCCTGCATGTATTATTATTTGAATTGGCTAAATGTTTAGAAATGAAGTTGAATAATAACTGATGATAGACGTATAGGTGTTATACGGTTTAGCAGCACACAAGCTGATTGATGAATGATTTTCTGATGTGCTGTTTCTCCTCTAGGTCCAGGTGGAGGACCCAGATGAGGATAAGAACGGTCTGATTACAATGGCATTACAGATGGGAATGCCTCGCCTCGACTTCTACCTGAACACCACCACTGGTATCCTCTCCTCCACGGCAGTCCTGGATCGTGAGCAGATAGGACAGTACCATTTGAGGATTATAGCCTACGATGCTGGAAAGTTCCCCCGCACGTCCACCTCCACCCTCACTGTCACAGGTGAGAGTCTGTGGCTGATGATGATGAGAAGTTAGGTTTGATTTCCCTTTTCTCTCTCTGAAATTATCCAAAATATGAAACTGCCAGGGCATGGTAAGATTGGATTCTGAGTGACGTGAGGGGTTACTTCATTATGGCAGATAGTTAACCACTGACTTCTCAGGAGTCTGCTGAGAAGGATGCTGCCACCTGCTGGTGGGAAATGAAAAATCTTAAAGGAGACATAGTCTGACTGCTGGAAAAAAAAAAAAGGAAAAGAAAAACTCCTTCTGGCATTTCTCAAATGTGTCACATGAGTCAGAAGCATCAAAATACTTTGAACTATTTTGTAGAGATCTGTTTCACATCTCTTAACTTCACAGGGACGTCAGAGTTCATCCTAGACCCCGAATCCTCTAATTTGATATTACTCACTGCACCACCCTGCTGCCTTATTTGTCCTCATGTACATCTATTTGTGTGTCCTCATGTCTTTCTGTGTGTGTGTGTTTGTGTGCGATGCGTCAGTTCTGGATGTAAATGATGAGACGCCCACCTTCAACCCCCGCGTGTACAATGTTTCCCTGAAGGAGAGTGTCCCTAGAGACCACATTGTAACGCGCCTCAGCTGCTCAGACAACGACGCTGGTCTCAACGCCGAGCTTAGCTACTTCATCACAGGTCAGAGGTCACAGCGGGAGCTGTTTTGTGTGTTTGTGGGCTACGGTGTTGTACAGTTACGGGGACTACGTGCACGTTCAGTACCTTTTGTCCATCCATCCGTCTCTGTGTGAGTTTGTGTTTGAGGTGAGCTCCTCTTGCATGCATGTTTCTTTAAGTGTTACAGCTGTACTCTGTGTGTGTGTGTGTGTGTGTGTGTGTGTGTGTGTGTGTGTGTGTGTGTGTGTGTAGGTATGTTTTACTAATATGCTGTAAATATATTTGGAAATATGTTTGTGTTTTGTGTTTTTAGGTGGTAATCAGGATGGTAAATTCAGCGTGGGCTTCAGAGACGGAGTTGTTCGGACTGTGGTTGGCCTAGACAGAGAGACCCAGGCCGCATACACTCTGGTGGTAGAAGCTATAGGTGCGTCATGAATTCATGTCTGTTGATAATGATAAAAAACCTTTATCATCTTCTATCATCCTCATTTTTACATAGCCTTTGTTTGTGTTTGTTATAATAGAACTTGTTTTCTTACTTGTTTTGTTTGTCATCTTCAAAGCTGCTCCTTCTCTACTTGTGTATGACAATAATGAAAAAAAGCGACGCCTGCACATCTGCAGTGATTTCAGACTATTGCTCAACTGCCTTTGTTCCTGTTTGAAAAGAAAGAACAAAAACTCTGAGGTTTTCCTGTTTTGGAAACCATTGAGTCGGAGTGGCTTATCTGCTAAAGGGGACCAGAGATACAAGAGAGGGGAGAGGAGGCAGAGATAATGTAAAACTGTACAAGAGAACAGAATTACACATATTGTCCAAATTCACAAGCAGCTGAAAATGAAGTTTTGATGAGCCAACAATGTTCCAGTCTTCTTTACAACAAGCTATTTTTAGTTTCTGCTCTGTTCTCTGAAGATTAATGGATCGTTTACTGTAACATATTAATACAGAGCCATGTGTTGTGATGATATACTTTGGATTTTTTGCTTTTTTATTCTTCAGCCTGTGGTGCAGCTATGAAATGAAAGCAGTGTCTATTTCAGTTTTCCTGGCATCAGCCCTAAAACTGGCATTAACCTGAATGTTTCTGCATATAGACAACGGTCCAGCAGGCAGCCGGAGGACAGGCACAGCCACTGTATTTGTCGAGGTGCAGGATGTTAACGACAACAGACCCATCTTCCTCCAAAACAGCTATGAGACCAGCATACTGGAGAGCGTGCCTCAAGGAACCAGCATCCTACAGGTAGGAAACACACACACACACACTGCTAAACACACCTGGGAACACACTGCACTTTCACCACTCCAAATTAACAGTCACTTTATTTCGTAACGAAACTAATTACAAAAACACAAAGAATCGGTTACAGAGTTGTCTCTTTTTTGGCTCAGGTTGCATTTGTCTTATAGTGAGTAGTGATAACACATTTTGTTTTGAGACCAGCATGAAGTCACACTTGAAAATAATTCATGGTGTTTGTCTTAATTCACATGAATTAGCAGGTGGATGAGGTTTACAGCATCAGAACTTTTGCAGTTTGATTTAAAGGTAGAATGCTTCTCCCCAGACTGTGAATGTGATTTAGATTAGATCAAAAACTTTAGCTTTAACTGAGCTGCTGAGTTTGGCCCACTGTATCTGTTATATGGATGTAATCAAATCAGACCAAATTTAAACCAGGGCAGAATGTGAGATTTGATGAGGCATCAAATCCTTACTGAGAGAACTGTAATCAAATTGAGTTGTTGTTTGATTAAATAATGTTTACCTCTAGTGAAAATAATGCAGATGTTACCTGCTACTGTATAGAAAGTAAGATGTCACAAAAAAAACCTGCAGACCTGCAAGGCTGGCTTTCTGGTTACCTCCTTATTTTGTAGCCAACTTCATCCACCTGGCATTCAGAGGATGTTAAAACAAATGCTAAAAAATCTTTCCATGTTCTCTCTCTCCACCCACACTTGGTGTTAGTGATGTTTGCAGCACCAACCATAAAATATACAGTGTGTCACATTTTTGGGAGCAGTCAGTGAACCCTCAGCCCGTCCTCAAGTCAGATTTCAGTGACATAGTCAAATAGACATGGCAGAGTGAGGTGGGGCTCGGCGCTGGTTTCTGACTGTGGTGTCTGCTGAGCGGCAGTCTGGGACGCCTGTGTGCTCTCGCGCTCGTGTGGTCTGCGGTGCTGTGGCCGTCTGAAGGACAGGTTGTATGAACGCCGATATGAGCCCAGTCTCTTCCACACCTTGAGCTGCGGCTCGCTGGAGCGGCTTCGTCCGAGGGTCAAGCTCTCCCCGGGGCCACAGCTCATCTCAGAGTCCCCGTCCTGTTCAGAGGGCCGGCACACTGCCAGGAAGGCTGCTAACCCTGCCAGCAGCAGCGATAAGCCCAGCACCACCATGATGGTGAACTCTGGGTCGTGGAAGTCTGAAGAGTAGGACGGAGGCTGTGGGCTGGTGGGAGAGACGGTGGTGGTTGTCAGGCTGGACAGAGTGATGTTTTCTGTGTCAGAGGTGAAGGTGAAGTTGGAGCCTGGCTCGGTGGTGTTCATGTTGTCTTGGCCCTGGATGGAAAAACAGCAGCTGTGTGTCAGGATGCTTCAGAGAGCATGTGTGTGTGCGCAGCCTCTACCAAAGTGCTACAGCAGCTCTCTTGATATGCCATGTTTTGCCTCAGCAGCCAAGCCTAGCCAAGCTGAGTAGGTTTATTTTGGTTGCTTATTTTCACTTTATTAGGATCAAACACTCAAGGGCTTACATCACACGCACACACATATATAAATGTGCACAGAAATTCCTGCATGCGCATGCAGATGTGGTGAGTGTTTGGCATTTGCGGCAATTATGTAGCTATTAAATCAAGGACTACAAAACAGTCAATGCTTGACAGGCTTTCTTCAATGTAAAACAAATTGGGTTTATTAAAATGCCCCTTGTAAAATGCAAGGCACCCACCTCGTCTACCCCGGTCTCCAATTATCCCCCCCCTCTCATTCTGCGCGCCCCCATCTTCAGCATAGTAACATTTGTAAATGTCATTGTCCCTAATTCAGCGGAGACAAAGCATGGCTTATCGGTTTAAGGAAAACACATTGGGACGTGAAATTATTTTTAAGAGCAAATGCCAGGAAAGCTGTGAAAAGGCCAGTGGAGCAGGATGGCTCGTTAGAGAGTCAGTTCATTAGTCAGCCTCCAAGCACATACACTGCATGCACACACACACACACACACAGCTATTCAAACACAAACTTTCTTTCTCACCCACACATACTGTAGGCTGTACTGCACATATTGGTGATTAGGCACGCTGCTCTTAAGCTTGGCAGCTTAGCTGTAAGGTACTCTCCCTCTCTATCACCCCACATTGTTGCTCCTACAGATCTGACTGCTCAGCTAGTTTTGAAACAATGAACTCATTTCTTAACTTCTTCACAAGCACACTTTGTATAACCTATTCACATTTGTAAAGTTTGACCAATTGTGTGCTCACAAGTTCTCCAGTTATTTCTCAGCAGCACATTTTACAAATTCTTAATAGATTTTTTTTTTTTTTTGCCTTTTATTGCTTCTTGATTGGTCCCTGATTTATTGTACTTCTCTGTATTATCTACATATTGGAAGATGAAAATGAATAGGAATACAGTAACAGCTCATAGATGTCAAATGTGAACTAATATTGATGTCCATGTTCCAAATAAGTCCCACTCATACTGAACCAAATGCATACAACAGCTTCAACATTCTCCCTTAGACAATGTGCACTCACTCAAGCACATGTCAAGCAGCTCACATGTCGAAATGTGGATTTTTTTAGGAGTTTAATTCTAAAATGAGACTTCACAGCAAACATGACAAGAGACTTTAAAGGTTAGCATTCTTAAAACTTTAAGATTCGAAAGAATCTAATTATGTTTACCTCTAAAATACTGACAAGATTTTTTCTTCATATTGAACATTTCCAAATGTGAAATAAAACCCTTCAAAAATACATACTCACACCCAGACTTTAGAGACTCTTTAAAACAGCACCTTGTTTAGTCCCAGTAACTGATGTAAGACCTGTTTCTTGGCTCCACACACTTGTTTTCCCCCCTTAAACTTCTGCTTTCCCAGAGACAGAGGGGAAAATGCTGGGAAGGAAGAAGGGAACAAGGAGGAAAAAGGGGGTAAAATGTGGGTAACAACATCATGGTTGAAATATCTCACTATTGTTTTAATCCCAAGGAGCCAAAGACAATAGCGTGTTTTCCAATCCATGCAGAGGCTTAGTCAATAATCTCTCGGTGCTTACACTCCACATGCTTACACTTACAACATCTGGCTCTGCAATGTAGTCTTACACTTTATACACCCCCTTTTATGGCCTAAGTGGTGCAGTCCGCTGTGTAATACCCTATTCATCACTCACCACTCTGACCCCCCAGCCTCTTTTTTCTCCCATCTCCCCCTCCCCTCTCCACCTCTTTCTCCTCTCCTCTCCACATCTCTTTATAAAGCTAATGAGACTGAAGTTGGGCCCCTCTTCACAGAGGGAGCGAGGGAGAGCAAAGGAGGGCGAGCAGGGCAAGAGAGAGACTGTGTTTGTGTGTACCTGAGTGCATGTACATGCGCTCGAGTGTTTTTAGTGTCTGTCTCTGTATGCAATTCAATATGCACTTTGTAGGCACCTCCACAGGTTTTGACACATCCACTGAGGAGCAGGGTGCGACATGAAGTCAGCCTCATCCAGTGCCAGCGGCTCTGTGCGTCTCTGGATTCAGAAGTCAGTCTTATGACATGGCCCATTCACCAGCAGCCCAGCATGCTCCACTATTTATCTGTGTACGCTGTGGAGCCGTGCTGTCTGCGCTGGGTTTGGGTTTTTGGCTCCTTCTGGCTATTTCCCTGTGACTGAGCGAGAGAGTTTCTCACTGCCAAGCCACGATGGGGTTGTTGTGGCAACAAGACACTGGGCACCAGTGGATGTGTGGTGAATGAGGAAGTATACGGATTTGTCCATCTGTTTATAGAAACCACCAAATCAGAAAAAAACTGTAACTGTATAGTATAAACACACTATTTTGGCTCCTGAATATTGTGCCATCATAACTGTCAGACAAAGTTCTAACACTGTAAAGAGAGATTACTGGCATTGCTGGTACGCAGCTGGATGGTTTCCCTCTACGTATCATTGTGGATGTGGTGCAGAGCGTTTTCTTGTGTGTGTCTGTGCAGGTTCAAGCTACAGATGCAGACCAGGGGGAGAACGGCCGAGTTCTGTACAGGATCCTCACTGGTGAGGGCTTCACCCCACACACCAGGTCTCCTCACTTACAAACACATGCACTGAAAACACAGGCTCCAGGAGGATGCACTACATTGAAGCATTAAATATGTTGTGGTAACGGTGTTATCCAGCACAAAGAAGAGCTCCATGAAAAAGTTTCCATAATTTTGGTGATTCAAGCTTTTGTGGCAAAACTCTGCTGACTTGCAGGTTTTATAATTCCTCTTGTTTCCAAAGCAGTTTCTGTCGTCTTGAAGCAGTCACATCTTGCCACAGTGAAAATACCAGTAATGACAGGTCCTTTAAACGAGTTAATTTGTATTCAAAGCAATGAAATGATCTGATCCAATGAGCAGATGCATCCAGTGAATTTATCTAAATCAAGAGACTAGATGAATTTTTTGCTGGAATGTGCATTCTCCTAAACTCTCTCACTTTCTCTCTCTCTCTCATTGTGTTTGTGTATATGTGTGTTTGTGTCTGCTCTTGTTTATGAATGCATGCATGCAGGGAACAGCAACAATCTGTTCAGCATAGACAGACAGACCGGGCTGGTGACGAGAGGCCTCAGGGCTCTGGACAGAGAAACCAGCAGCTCCCATGTGTTGGAAGTGGAGGCCTACAACAGTGACGAGGGCAGCATGAGGAGCTCAGTGAGGGTGAGGAAGAGGAGGGTCGCTGCAGAGGATGGACACAACTCCTGGAGCATTTCTTACTGTTTTCACACCTTTTGTTGAAGTAGTTTGTCTTTTTTTCTTTATATTAAACCACAGATTTATTTCTTGATGAGTTGACAAAAATGACCAAACCCTCTCCAAAAGATTCTGTTCCTCAAAGTCAACACGTATAGTTGATGTACAGCTACAAATATCATCCCCTGCAGGTGATCGTATATGTGGATGATGCCAACGACGAGGTGCCAGTGTTCACCCAGCAACAGTACAACCGTCTGGGCCTCAGGGAGACGGCTGGAATTGGAACCTCTGTGATTGTGGTGCGAGCCACAGACCCTGACACTGGTGAGTCCAGGCTCAGTTCAGTGAGAAGACGAGAGCAGACGAGGTGGAGTTTAACGTTAGTTCTTGTTGGCGTCGACTCGGTATCGCTTCAGTTTTATTTTCGAACCTTAAACAGAGAGATTTAGCTGACTGCCATGAGTCTGTTGTTTGCAGGTCACCAACCTTAACACTAGTGGGTGCCACTGAAAAGGGTGTTACATCTCTTAACCAGAACTTTTTTTACCCTGTTACATCACACTGGCGTACAAAAAAAGTGGATTTAAAAGTCTACTTCTGCTCCACAGCTTCCTCTATTCACTTCCCGTGGTGTGAAGTGTTTCATAGGCACCTTATGACGCATCTGGTACAATGACATACATTTTCCAAAGCGTGAGCACAGGCTGGAAACTGCAAATAACACAACAGCAGCGGCGACAGCTAATCAGATAAAACGCAGAGCTGAGGAAGTTGTTTGCATCTTGTAACCACAGCTTCAGTGTAACAATGTTACGAGGTTTTCAAGTGAATTTTCCCACAGTAGCTAAAAAACACAAGTTTTAAAGTTGTGATTATAAGCAGTTTTCTGCCACCCACCCCCCTGTCTCTGCTCAGGTGATGGTGGAGCTGTCGCTTACGCCCTTGTGTCTGGCTCAGACCGCAAGTTTGAGGTGGACGTAAGCACTGGCCTGGTAACCACTGTGGACTACCTGGACTACGAGACCAAGACCACCTATCTGATGAACGTTTCAGCCACAGACCAGGCTCCACCTTTCCACAGAGGTTTCTGCACCGTCTACGTCACGTTACTTAATGAGCTGGATGAGGCTGTGGCCTTCTTCTCCGCCGGCTACGAGGCTTCGCTGCGTGAGAACATCGCCACGGGGACCGAGGTGGTCCAGGTGCAGGCCCAGTCGGCTGACAACTTGAACCAGCTGACTTACCGCTTCGACCCTGATACGTCGCCTGCAGCTCTGGCCCTCTTCAAGATTGACAGCGTCACGGTGAGTGAGGGAGCAGTGGAGGAGAGGTCACTGAAGATATGAACACAACGTACATGCCTCTTTTTTGTTCACTCCGAAGACTTAGACCCACCTTCTGTCAAATATGTTTCATCCATTAACCGCAGTGTGTTTCAATGATACCTCTTCCTCTGTGATTTAAGCTCGTGCTCCTGTTGCTGCACGACTGTAAGCTGATCAAAGAGCGTGTTTTCTTTGAAGTCATTTGATTCCTTTGATAGACGAGAAATGGGGATTTTTTTGATTTCTGTGATGCTTGTTAGTCTTTCTCTATCTCAGTCCTTGCCCCCTTTCTGTCACATTTGGGAGATTTCTCTGCGGTATGGAATCTTTACGGAGGCGGAGAAAAATGCTGATGTGTTTGATGTTTCAGGGTCGTATCACAGTGACAGGCCTGCTGGACAGAGAGAAGGGGGATATGTACACCTTGACTGTTGTAGCTGATGATGGAGGACCTAAAAAGGACTCCACTGTGGTATGTGGCTTCATTGTGAAAGATTATTTAAGCCCTACCTCTCTTTTCTTGTGCAATTTTGAATGTGTTACAAAATATGTTTTATCTACTCTCTTATAGAAAACTTAATGGCATTCCTCTTTTATTCATTGCTTCTCTCATTGGGAGTACAGAAGGTAAGACTTAATGTTCCTTGTAGAGGGCTCAGAATATAAAGTACAGCATGAAATGTGTTCATCAGCAGTATGTGAAGTGCTTATCTTTAATTTTTTTAGATTTGGTTTAATGAATCTCAAAGGTAAGTGTCCTGTCAGTGATCTGTGGTAGAGCCTTCATTTGATCTGACCTCTTAACAGGTTTCAATCACCATTCTGGATGAGAATGACAACAGTCCAGAGTTTGACATCACATCTGATACTGCAGTGGACATCCCAGAAAACACACCCATGGGGAGAAAAGTGGCAGTAGTGCTCGGACGGGACAGGGATGCTGGACTGAATGGACTGGTGAGAATAAAGAAGGATTCACTCAGACATTAAATATATCCAACTAAAGCTTAAACATCAATCGATTATCACCACAGTACCTTCAGAGACTTGGGAGTAATTACTGCAGGTACATAAGGCACCAAGAAGACATTTTACCCCGTGTTACAGTTCAGTTTTTGTCCATACCTCAGCAGATTACAGTCAGATGAAGCTACTCTCAGTTTCACAACTGCAGAGTCTGATTTTGACATCTCAGTTTAATGGTCCGTTTAAGTTGCCAGTATCTCATTTTTCTTCCCTCTTATGTTTTTTTATCTTTACGTTCTTACACCCTGCTTCGTTATTTTTTTACATTCTCTCAAGGTTTAGAGCCTGTACAGCCAAATACAACTGTTAAACCATCCACACAAAGATTCTGACTGAACCTAAGTTGATGCTGTTATGTGATATTTTCATTCTTCCTCTCTTATCTCTCTCCCCCTCTTTCTCCATCTCAATCTGACTCATTACTCTCTCTTTCAGGTCAATTTCACTTTGGTGGCAGGCAACATGGAGGATGTGTTCAAGATCAAGACAGTGAACCACACCTACGGGGAGGTTTATGTCAATGCTCCTCTGGACAGAGAGTCAGTAGACCGCTACCTACTGAAGGTCAGGCAGCTATTTGCATGTAGCTAGTGACATAGTGGCACGTTGCTTTCTCACACATACAACCACAGCCCTGATGTACTTTCTAACCTCAGCACAAAAATAGAGTGATTACATTTCACGCTTATTTAATCTAAATCTCAAACACTTTTTTGACACCATGAGCCTGAAGTAATATGTTTAGAAATATTATTCATTTCAGTATGTTTTTTACATAAAGGAAGGCACAGAGCTACCATGACTGAATACCATGTGTCTGCATACACGGTCAGACCTACACACTAGTATGCACCTGTGCATGTGTTGTTACAGGTGCGTGCCAGCGACAACGGCTCACCTCCCAGACACACAGACCACTCCCTCACCATCAACATCCTGGACGTCAATGACAATTCACCTGTTATTGAAAGCCAGAGGGGCTATAACGTCAGCATAAGTGAGGTGAGGATTCAGTCACACGACAGTTTGTCCAATAATCTAACTGTTTGGTTGTTGTTTTGTGTTAATGTTGCTTCTTGAATAACGTGTATTGCAGAATGTTGGAGGAGGAACGTCAGTCCTCCGTGTGATGGCTACTGACCGAGACATCGGTCCCAACGCCATGCTGTTTTACTACATAACCGCCGGAAACCAGGACCTGACCTTCCGCATGGACCGTGTGACAGGAGAGATGGTGACACGGCCGGCCCCCCCTGACCGAGAGCGCCAGCAAGAGTACCGACTCACCGTCACCGTAGAGGATGATGGGACGCCACCGCTGTCGGTAAGAGAGCAATAAGCAGTACGCTTCAGTTAAACTTCTAATGAGCTGCAGAAAGTATCCGTTCCAGCATGATTTTTAATCTAGTGTTTTATGATGAAAAAAGTAGTTTTAAAAATATCCGTCCTCATGCAGTATGATGTTGTAATGTCTACAAAGGGATATATTTCTAATCTAATCAGATCAGGCTGTGGTGACTTGAACTTTGCAAGAGTGTCATTTGTAGGATTCAGCATCAGATCTTTCTCAGAGCCCTCTTCTGGTCAGTCAGTGCACTGCAAACAGTCATATCAAAGGACCTGTCTCATTCTGAGGATTATTGTCTCTTTATCCACCTGCTTTAAGCCAAGGTAGAGAACAAATCAGATGTGGAACACAGTGAGACTGACATGCTTCAAATAGGACGGTTGATGTTCTGTCTGAGCTGATCAGCTGTGAAGGCACAGGAAACACCTTCGTTTGTAAACAGGAAAGCCACAAGTTGAATTTCCAAAAAGGGGAAGATGTATGTGTTGCTTTTCCTGTTTAGAGGCGTCTATGAAATTTAAATGCTCTTTTAAATGTATTTATGTGCACAGACAGACAGAGATTAAGTGCTGTATGTGTCACATGCGGATGTATTATCATGTGACAGTCAGTTGTTGTACTGTATTTAGCATGTATTCTTTATTTTTAACTTTGTATGTCTTGGCGACACAGTAAGATGTGGGTGGTACAAACTTATAATAATGTAAGATATAAATAATTGATGTAAAGCTGCAGAAAAAGCACTGGAGAGAGGACAGGGTTAGCAGCAGGCGTCCCCCTCCCTCCCATCTAGCCCTCTGTCTCTTCTCATAAAACAAGATACTAAGATTGGTTTATCATTTTCTCTCCTCAATGCCAGTCTCCCTCTGGTGTGCACCATCTTAGAGGCACACAAGTGGAACAACCTTGTTCCATCTGTAATGGCTCCCTAGGCAGCAAGTGCAGCACGTCCTTGTGTAGTGATAGTTTTGGAGACCTGCCAGTTGAAAGGAACAATGATTTCAAAGACTAGACACAAGTTTTAAAGCTTAAGAGCTCCATTTTATTAAACAAGCTACAACCAGGACAATTTAAATGCAATATACAGAGCAAACAATGCTAACACAGCACTGATCTGTGTGTGTCTAATACAAGCTTTTTACAGTATGAAACACAAACAGAAACTGCAAAATTGCATGCAAATATGCCTGCACACACACACACACACAGACACGCGCACATGCATTTAAACCAAACCACAAGTTATTTTTGAAATTGTAATCCCCGATTTAAATGAACATACACCCAAACACACACTCTCTCTCTCACACACACACACACACACACACACAGGCACATTTCAAAACACAAATACTCAAAACACTGACTACTCATCTAAGTATTCAAATCCTCAAAAAAGAGAGTAAAAAATAAACATACAAACACATTATACCCTGTTACATACTGTACACCTGCTACACATCAATAGGAGATGATTTCCGTTTTAGGCACCTGCTGCACATTTTACCTCGATACAAGAAAACCACCAGTGGTTTCACACAATCACTCACAGACTAAATGATATCAACATTGCCATCATTTGCAATCACTTCTTATCCTCTTTAAAATCCTCCTTGATATGATTAATCTTTAGTTATCATTTCAAAGTCCCATTGCACACAGAAAATAGGAATTCCCATCAAAAAAATACAAAAGTATTCACAAACAGCATCGTGATGGCAGTGATAAAAAACAATGGTGGTTCGGTGGTATTTTTTGTTATTAAAAGTCTATAAGGCTACATTCAAGAGAAAAACAATAAACTTTACACAAACATGAATGAATATCACCAAACATTTTTTTTTCTAAATACTGTACTTACTGAAATGTTCAGCACTTAATGAATATGTTAAAGGCCACTGAGAAGTGCTGTATCTCTGAGAGTACAGGAAGGAAGGAAAGTATTTAGAGCAACAGAGCTGACAGTAACTGAGGTAGCAAAGAGGGAAGAAAAAAGAAGCAAAGGCCAAGTGGAGATGATACAGGGGAACAGTGTAATGCCATAAAAAACGAATTACTGTCAACTTGTACAACAATGCTGAGACTTATCTGACGATTGAGTCCTCTTTGGTATGATGCTATCAGAGCACAGGGATGAGAGAGAGCCTTTGGTCGCTGTCAGAAGTTTTGTTCAGATCAGAAAATGATTCAACGTACAGACGTAAATGTGATGGGGGGGGTGCTCTCACTGTGTGGTCGCTATATTCTTATTTTTCAATGACAAACCTGCAAATTACACAGAGTAGGACGCAAGTTTGAACTGCACCTAACAACTTAGATGTGGGGGAGTCCACAGATGACTCTCAACTGGCCAGCCCTGCATGTCGCAGGACCCCCCGCCTCAGCACTCTGGGTTCGTCTCGAGCAGCGGGCCCCACCACACTAAGGCGTCTGTCGGCCCACGAGCTCTTTAGATGGGACGTCACACACGAACCCAGCCCCCCGCCACAGCACAAGTGCTCGCAAGCAAAAGTTCACTTTTGGCCTCCAGCTGTTGTTGCAGGTGGAAATAGCCCATTCCCTCCTGCGGTCCAGACAATGTACAGATGACAATCCCAGCAGAGGTTATTGTGAGACAGCTCATAAGAGCAACACTGCTCTGAAGGCAGAGAGAAGAGGAAGAGAGTTGCAGGACTGTTTCCAGGTCAGCAGTTAATAGCGATGAATGAGGTTTCAGCTCACTTTAAACCTGCAGGAAGTCTGGAGACTCAGGGATGGTGTCTGGAACAGAGAACAGTGCAGACAGGTGATCCACATGTATCAGCCTGCACAAATTTACATTTCATGTTTTGTGCTGATGTGGAAATTTAGATATGTGGGTGGTAGCACATTCAAAATTGTACTTCCTGCCCAAAATGCAGACAGATGTCATCAAAAGACACACAACAGCATTTCTTTTTCCAAACCTCCTACTCCATAGAAAAGTACAAACATGCACGAAGACTGATAGTTTTCGCAGAATAAACTGTGTTTAGCTGGAAACCCATTAAAAAGAGGAACTGAGAGGTTTTGAGTCTCAGTTGCGACACGTTAAAGCTAAGAGGGAACTGCTGCTAGTTAAATTCCACTAAACATAAGGTCAGTGGGCCAAAAAACATGAAGAAGAAAGCTGAAGTTGGGCTTTTATCCACACAACATGAAACCCCAAGAAAACGTTAACATACAACTTTTGTAGACTAGTGAAGAAAATGAGTTTTGGGAGATACTTTGTGTAAAAGATACAAGTAGTGGAAGTTTCCTTGTGGCCCAGTTTTACTTTGTGTTTACATACAGTCTACATGTTCCTGAGACTTATCCATGTTTGCACACTGAACTGTTCATGGTCATAGAAATAACACATGTGGCAGTTTAGGGTGGATTTTCAGTGAGTCTGGTTCTGTTCTCTCTGAGCGTGTGCTTCCAGAAAATGGGGCAATCCACCTCAGTATGCCTGGAATGTCTGCACAGGTGCCCCGGGAATCGGTAGAAAAACACTCAGGATTGAACCCTTTCACCGTAACTAATGTTTCAATATTATTTCAAGTTGAGTCTGAGAGAACGGCTGAAGGGGCCATTAGTGTTAAATGAGAGTGCTGATGGGTGGAGAATGACTTGCGAGGGAGGCAGGAGAAGTATTCAGACGATGACAGCAAAAAAAAGGTGGTTTCAGTTGTGTGGGAGACAGAAATTAAACTCCCTACGCAGAAGTTTTTTTTTCTTAGTCATATAAGCTTTGCCCAGCTGTGAGTGCATGCGTGCAATTATGCACAAGAATGTGAGCATCTTTCCGCCAACATCTCCGCCGATGCAGGATGTTTGAGCAAAAGCGCACGATGTCATGGTTGCTTTTGATTGCATCAGTCTTTCACCAAAATAATTGTACATTTTGTAATAGGTATTTCCAGAATTATGCCCTTGTGTAATACGGTTACGTGCCACTGCTTACGTACTTCATCATACGAGTATCAAACCTTAATGTGAAGGGAGTTAGGTACACACATTGCGAATGTAGTTAATAAGGCATGGCCTGCCGATGGATGTCGTACACACTCACTCCTAAACTGAAAGAGGTGTAAATAAACTCCCCTTAAAGTGAGATCAGTCATATTGTGCTTTCTTTGTGTTGTGGTGTTGGTTAGAGGGATGTTTGAGAGACACTGTGGGACAAACGCTGAACAAAACAGAGAACAGGTCAGGTCAACCTGTGCTGAGTAATTCAGTGTTTCATCAGTTGATAGCTATTTATTGGATTGCCTGTAATATCAGCTGCTGTTGTGTTATCATGATGTACAGCTTTATGAGTGTGTATTACCTTCTATGGGGAAGAATACGTCCCCATGTCCAGGAGGAGAGAGGGGGGTTCCTGGCTCGGACAACAGGTGGCGTCCTGTCTCAGAGTGCTGTCTGGTCATGATCTGAGACACGGTACGGGTCTTAATCTGCGGCGATCCCCCAAGAAACACTGGGTTCTCATGGCCAAGAGCCTCACTGAATACACACATACAGATAACACACACACACACAAGAGAGGGAAGCATATAGCTGAGTAAGAAATATGCCAATATGACCCAATAAACTGTTGCAACACTCGTCTGTTCCTTACGACATTTAGCAGCTTTATGTCTGTCACTTTCATATTCTAGCTTTGGGCTTTGATGTCTGTTGCTCTGTAATGAAAATGTAAGAAATCCCTGTGTATGTTAACACTCATGCACATAAATGAATGACAGTTTAGTCTTTTCTGTTCTCCTTAATGTTTTAAAGATGTGTGTAGATCTTTTACCTGCAGAGCTTAAACAGGTTAAAGTGAAATCAAACTAACTATTGTGTAAGAAATGTTGTGGCCGCTACAAACAACAGTGGAATATCCATGTAAATAATATTATTGCTCTAAAGCACAGCTGTGAAGCTGGTCTATGAGATCAGCTGCCTGACAGACTGTGGGAAAACTCACCTGTCCATCCTCACCAGCTCTTGTGCACCTGTGAGAGAGGAAATGGGAAATGGGCTATTGTGAATGAATTGAAACAGAGCGGAACACTACAGATACGCTTCCTACTGTGCGAAATGCAGTTAATCTGCCTCACTGACAGGAAATATGAGTCAGAAAAAAAACATAATGTGGAACCGAGTGTGAGAGATTTATATCTGACCCATAGCATGGACATGGAAGTGAATCTGTGCGTGTGTGTGCATATCAGTAATACATACGTCTGTTCGAGTGGGCGTTCTCCCTCTGTTTGTACACAAGCACCAGAATGAGAGGCAGAGAGAGCAGAGCCAAGATGCAGGCTGCTATGGCCAAAGCCACTGGCACAGAGCCTGGAGAAGCAACACAGAGACTCAGAGTTAAACAGAATAAATGTCCAGTCATCCACTGGCTATGAAGCCTTGAACAAGGTGACATACCTTCAGATGTTGTTGGTTCCCAGACAGTGCAATCTTGAGATCCGTTTCTCCCTGGAAAGACAGAGCCAATAAATGATTCCTCTCTTACAGCAGATCACAGCAAAGCACTGGTTTGGCTTTCTGCTTGTTAAATGCAACAGGATCTACTCAGCACAGTGTATGACATTTAGACACAGAGTTGTAGACCACAATGAGTAATCGTAGACCACATCACACAGATGGAGAGAAGCTAACATAAAGATCTTGTCCTACTTAGCAGCTTGCAAAAGACACTATGGTTTATTTAAGTGAACTTGTTCTAATGCTACCAGCTGACATCACATTCACACAGTCCGTGTCCTTACGTGGTGTAATGTGGAGAATGATATGGCTGTGGGATTTCTGCAACACGTCGGTGTGTTTTTTCTCCACCGTGTAATCCAGGACCACACAGCAGTAGCGACCCTGGTCAGCGAGGGTCACGTTCGGCAGAACCAACCAGATGCTGTGCTCTGAAACTCCGGTTTGAAAGCTGTAGTTGCCATGGTGATGGCCGATGGTAGTATGGCGTGGGCCCTCCCTTCCCGAACAGTGGCGATCGCTCTGGGCCGTGAAGAGCCAGTTGCGCCCCAGGTGATCAGTCGGGTGAGCTGGACTGCCCCTCAGGGTGCACACCAGTTTGACAGTCGCACCCTCGGGACAGGTGTAGTACATGTGCGGGGCAGAAAGACTCATCGTGTGGTGGGCATGAGACGTCTCACCTGCAGCTGGAGAGAGAAGACAAAGATGGAGGAAAATAGTTTATAGCAGCTATAGATAATAAGATCTGTGCTAATGCAGCTACATCATGATGAAGAAATTTCAGCTTTCTCTCAGTGTTTTTCAACAGAGCTATCAGAGGGTCATATATTCAAGCATGAAATGATAGTAACATTCAAATGATTTGGCAGCGAACACTGAGTGGGACGAAGTTCCTGCCTGATACCACCAGTTATGACACAAATAACCACAGAGCAAAGCTAATTATAGAAACTGCCAATCTAAACATGAATTTAAAGCCACAGTTCTACACATTTGCATGGCCTACGTCACACACTTCATGGGTACACTGTGGGTCAGTAAAGTTTATTTCCTCTTCTTTATATATGTCCAGAAATAAATATCACTCTCCTGGAGGCACAAGTGTAGTAGCCTGACTGATGCTCTGTCTGATCATTTTCTGACACACGTGTTGTCATTGCCAACTGACTGTGGTGAAGTTTTCTTTCTCAGAAGGCCGTGCACCGACACAGATCCTCCACATAACATATGCACGTATGCATTCTATATATTCTGGAAACCAAAAAGACAGCTGTGAGACTTTTCTTTAAATGTTGCATAAACCATTCTCCTCGCACTCTCACATGCTGCCTTCAACCACATCCTGCTCTGACTTTAGTGCAGCAGTGGAATGCACAAACAGATAAAACCCTTTAATGTGTGCTCTGAATGATTATTTTATTGCAGTAACACAACAAAATAAACATATCCTGAGGCTAAACAGCCTGAAGCTCCTGTCTGAGCCTCACCAAGAAAATCAACAAAACAAAAAGATAATGCAGACACAACATAATCTATAAAATGCACCCACACTTACACAGCCATAGTACAGCATCAACACACAATATGAATGACTCCCACATAGCCAGCATGTAAACCAACACAACAAATGTTACTCTGGCTTTCTCTACTTGTTAGAGATCATCACCATCCTTTGGAACAGATTGCTGTGTGGTTTTGCATCCATGAATGTTGAGTGCTGCAAAGACAGGAAGGCAGTGTGTGTGTGTGTGTGTGTGTGTGTGTGTGTGTGTGTGTGTGCGTGTGAAGTGTGTGTGGGGGTGGACTGCAGTGAAGGAGAAGTATGCATGCAACCGTGTCTTGATGCAGTCAGATTGTGATCGTAGATTAGAGGTTTTACAGTAAGTGTACGTGTGTGTGTGTGTGTGTGTGTTTGGAGAGCAACTGGTCAGTGCCAGGATCTGAGGAGTGGACTTCCTTCCTGACCTGTCCCAGCACGCAAACATGACTCCCACTCCTCCTCCTGTCTGGCTCCTCACTACTGAGAACTCTGAAGGGCTACAGCTGCTGCTGCACAGCTCTTTATGAGCTGAACCTTCTCAATCAGTAATGATGTCTGGGGGTATTTTGCAGCTGCTGTCAAAGGCAAAACGCACACTGTGACAGACAGGGCAGCAACATGCCTGATGCTTGGAGCACAGAGAGCTGGAGAAGCAGCTTTGTGTGATTGACTGTTAATTGTTTTTTATGTGCTACCACTATTTTTTTAGGGGGCAGCAGTTTCAACATGGCTAGAGTATAAATGAGGAAGCACATGGATTATTTTAGTCTAAATGTCAAAATGAGTTTTACACTCTGCAGAGTAGGAAATAAAGCAGCTGACCAGCCAGTAGCCTTTACTTTTTGATTAGCTGGGCATGTTTGTAGATACAGTATGTGTGTATCCTGTTTTATGTGGCACTGGATGCAAAGTACGTGCCATGATCCTGTGTGTGCGGCTGAACTCTGCACCGGCCATTGTGTGTTGGGAAAAGCAATAGGAAGACCGGGGAGGGTGATTAAAGTGAAACTGTTGCCCCTGTGGCTGTTCCTGCCTGCCTGGTGGGACAATAGGAGGGGAAGCCCTTCTCCTCTCCTGTTTCACACCCACCCTGCCCTTCTTTTTGACAGCTCTTCCCCTGTTTTTCCAGTCCTACTTAAACTAGTGGAGACAGATTTCTTCCGAAGGAGAGGATGTTGCTGTAAAATATGTTAAAGTTTAACATTTGCCTTAAAATTTTTGAGCCAAACGTGATTAACTGCTCGGGCCGCCAGCTGGGAAACACTATCATACACATGAAATGTGCATCAGATATGGCTTACTGGCATGGAGACAATGAGTATCATTTGTTTTAGCATTTGTCTTCAGTGCCAAGTGGGTGGTGTTACCACGGTGTCAGCACAATGCGAGTTTGATGTGGTTGTAACCAGGTAAAAACAGACAGCAAGCTTTGCTCCGAGCCCGGTGCAGACAGGATTTCTTTCACCAGACATCTGTGTTTTGGCTCTATTATAGATCTTAGTTTCCTCCTCTGTTCTCTGTTCTCAGGATCCTGATAGCCCCTGAGGGCCCAGACACAGGCCCTCCTTTGTTTTAAGCCTGAATGCCACCTGTTTAGAACATGTTGCCTCTGACAGCTTTCCTTCTTACATTCAGACATGCAGCATAGCTTTGGTGTTTAATTAAACATGTCTGCATTTCTCCCAAGTTTGACTCCTGAGACTGTCCTGAGAAAGTATATCACTCACCTACTGGTAAATCTGGTATCCTTTCACTCGCACAAATTCTCTACCTGTTCTCCACACACACAGCTCCAACCCCACCCTTTTCACACCTTTCTACACAGCGATGGTAATGACTATCCAACCATCACAGGGTGTTAATGAAAGAAGCAGGAGGGGCCCAGATTACTCCTCCACACACACTCACCCACACACACACACACTCACACACAGAAAGTGACAGAGTTTCAGCTGAAACAAACCGTTGCATTAAACAAAAGGAAGTATTAAAATGTCGTGTTTCAGACACTTCCTAGTCATGGAAGGAAGTGGTTAGAGGTCAGTGATATAGTTCATCATGTTCAGGGATCCGTGACATCTGAATATAATGATTTGTCATTTCTGTTGTTTCTTTGTGAGCCAATCCTATTCGTGATAAACATGTTTGTACAAGTGTTGTTCAATAAATGTGCCCCCTAGTCAGTCCGAGACGCGGCCTTCCTCTTCTTCTTCTTCCTCTAAATTTGCCTCATACATGTAGCTGGGTAGAGAGTTGTGTAAAGAAAGCTTTGTACTCATATTTACAACACAATTATGACATCGTTTCCTCAAGTAACCGTCATCTCGAAAGTGTAAACGGGGCATTTTTGTACTTTTGAAATAGTAAAAGTGAAGCAATTACATAGTTTTAACAAACTGACATTAAGAACTAGTTTGCCTGCTTCCTCTCTCTTTTTGTGTCCTTCCTGCTTTGCATCTTAAAGTTCTTCTCACAGTTTAATATTTCAGAGCTTTACCAACCAAGGCACGTCAGGCTGCTGTTTTTCTTGCTTTGACTAGAAGCAGAGTCAAGGCTTTATCAGTGGTGGTCAATGCTGCATCCTTGGGCTGTTCAGAGAAATACCAGTGTGGGAGACACATCCTTACTAGAAGTGTGACGGCCACCAGTGCCTGGGGATTTCTTTACTTATCATTCTCGCTGCATGTTAAACATCAGATGAGGAGATTTCAGCTACAGATGTTTGTCAGATCTTTAAAAAGGTTATACCCACAAAAATCACAGAAGTCTCCGTATTGCTCATGCACATGCAGCGTGAGCCCACATCACCGCCCCACGTCAACACACTCACTGACTGTGTCTCCCCGGGGCAGGCCAGGAAGCCATTTTTAACTGCTGTAGCCTAATAATGATTTATTCATTTGGGACAGGGGGGATCAATACACAATTCCAGCTCTGTCACAACAGGAGGAGAAAGTAGTGGAGACAGAGAACGAGTGTTCACATCCTGTGGAGTTCATTGACCATTTTTGACTGAGCCATTGTCCTTCATTGTGAGTCTACTGCTTATCTAGACTGGGGGGAAAAGGAGCTCTGATTATTGCTTGTTTATCTCAAGTCATGTTTTGTGGAGGAGACCCATTATGGGCAGTGGCACAAACAGCTGTTTTCATGGTAGGAAGGAAACTTCCAAACAAAGAGGACATAATGAGCTGAAGGGGGGGCACTGTGGAAGTCTTTCACTTAGTCTGAGGCCTCATAGGGCTTTTACTGGAGCTTTTATGGGCCAGAGCAAATAATTCAGACTTTAAAACCAGGCTACAAAATCTGCTTTAATTAAATTTTTAAGACTTCTCTTATGATCTGTCTCAAATTTAAACATTTCCTGAATAATATGAAGATTGTTGTCCAGGATGAATCAGCTGAAAGGTTCAGTGAACATCACCAGTTGTCTTTTGACAGGCTTGATTGTCTAAACAGAGTAAATCCCAAAGCTAAAGCCGAAAACTGAGAACCTCTGCGAGGCTTCCGCGGTGTTTGAAGTGAAGCAGCCTGCAGCTGCTTCTCCTCTCAGGCCGTGCCTCTAGAAAACAACATTTCACCGCAGCTCCCGCGAAAACACAAAGAAAATGTGTGACTGTAACTGAGTGGATAAATTAGCAGACAGAAGTCAACCTGCACAGGAGAGTTTCCCCGCTGACTTTGTTTTTTTTTTTTTATTTAAATACATTTCTCAGGTTTTGTGACCACGTCTCAGTCAGTGAGTGTAAAAACAGCAGTCTGGTTTGTGTAGAGTATAAAGGGCTGAGTTTAAGGTGGATTTACACTTCACTTTACCCCCAGGGAGGAGCTTTAAAACAGCTTCACACCAGATGTTCCGTCTCAACAACAACAGCAACAAAAGTCTGAAAACACATGAAACTGTTCGTTTCCAACAGTTTTCCCAGAGATAAAGAAGCGTCCAGTTCTACTGCTGCACAATCAGCGAGTTCCACTTACAGTTACTTTATCCACCCAAACCTACTGCAGGATTACTTCACTTCACTGTGAGGAACAATATTCTTTCTCATCTGCGAACTCAAGTTTCTTGGTTTGTCGCTTAAACTGTCAACAAGTTGCCGCACGCCCAGTTCAACAACAGAGTCAGAGGAGGATGGATGTCACAGTGGTTTTCCGTACTCACCTCCAGCTATGGAAAACAGAAGAGCGCAAAGCCAAAGCATGAACTTGCTTCTCCTCGGTGATGTCCCACAGGGTAACCCCCCTGCCATCGCTGTCTTGATGTTGAGCGCAAAAAAAAAACAAAAAAACAAAGTAGCAGATCGACCAACTCTACACGGACGCTCCGTTCAACTTACTGTCACTTTACTCTGATACTCTCAGCTCTACACGCAGACAGAGAGGAGGCTGACAGCCGCTTGTCACTCCAACTAGACTTTATCCTTCTGAACTTTGGAGCGCGGAGGCAACGCGATACACCGAGTCTGATCGCTCCTCCCCCCGCTGTCACTCTCTGCCCCCACCCACACGCGCCCGGCACAGGAGCATTTAACACCAAAATATGGAGACACACATGAAGTACACGGAAGGAAATCACCCATCGGTTTTAACCCAGATATAATCTGGGTTTTAACAGGATTGCGCTAAAAATTCGCAGTTTACGCAGCTGGATCCTACATTTCCTATAATGCAGCCTGATGATAATGTCTTTCATTCCATTGCAAACACTGGTGGCTTTCTGTTTGCAATTTAAAACATTCAAGCACAAGCAGAAGTTTTTCCTCTCTGACTTGAGATAGCTCCAGCAGAGCCACAGATATCAGCCTGGTTTATAAAAGTGGTTTGATGACTTTTTTTGATGACATGACTGGTAAACCCATCTCACTCTTCACTTCACCATAACATTTAAATAACAGCTACAGGCTCAGATTGTTATTATAAGTGTCTGACAACAGTGTGGATAGGATTCCTACAGAGGCAGAGCTTTTTATTAAAGAGGAAGATCCTATTTGTTTAACCAGAAACATCACTATACATCAATACCAGACTCCACTGACAAAAACAGGCATTTTACAGAGCAGAACACAGGAGCTGCTGGAACACCACTGCCTCCATCTGTGGTCCTTCCTTATGTAAAGGGTCTGAATACTTCCTCCACCACTGAAACACAAGTAAAAACACTTTAGAAGATGAATTTTGACATGGGTAATTGCCCATTGGATTACATTGCAGCTCTCGGTTGCTGGGTGCACCGTTCTTGCTCAATACTGCACAGATTCCAAAATATTTCACTCCCAAACACATGGGAAAATAAGGCCCAGGTTTAAAAACACCAGAGTTATCCTTAAAGACACAGGCACATACCTCTTGGAGCAGATTAGTGTGAAACTAACGGCCTCTTGGCACAGTGCTCATCAGAGTCTCAGACTGGTGGAACAGGAATTGACTCAACCTTCACTTCCGTAAGATACTTTCACTTTAGCTTATGTATCAGAGGGGTGTTCCTTTAGGATGCTGTGTTTCTCCTCACTTACATTTTACTGTTCTTTCCCAGAGTGAGTAGATGCTTTTGGCCGACTTTCAGCGTCCTCTCTCCACCTCATTTACTGTTGAGATTTCCTTTTAGTTCTCACAAGATATGTTTTCAGTCTGTCTGTAACAAAATACGCTTCCACTGTCTGGTCCTGTTCTCCCACGTTAAATAGATCCTGAAGCACTCATCATGGGTGAAGGCAGCAACATGTCTCCTCTCATGCAGAAAACCTTAATAGTCACTCTGGAAGTGACGGCGTATAAAGATGTAAGGGTGCCTGTGGCATGAAGTGTAAAAAAGCAGGTGTTAAGAAATATTGACTGGCAAGATATTATTGTTATGTCATTATTGTAGAATGAGAAATGTCATTGTGATGTGATTTTTGATGGCCTTTTTGTTGGTGGTGATAAATCACAGGAGAATCTTTCAACATCATAATGATGAATGGATGTTAAGATCAGATTTCGACTCACTTACAGGCCCCAGCTGACACCGTGTGCTGGAAGTGAATCACAGCTTGTCAGTAGAGTTTAACACAATAAGCCATAAATAGTAGATGCAGCTGTAGAAGTTTTTTTTTGTGTGTGTGTCTCAGACCTCAACCACCATCTATGTCCACATTGTGGATGAGAACGACAACGCTCCCGAGTTTCCTGAGGAGGAGTACGTCACGGTGCTGAGTGAGGGACCAGACACAGTGGGTGCCACCATCGCCACGGTAACAGCCATCGACCCAGATGAGGGTTTGAACGGCACCTTGCGGTACGCTATCGCTCATGGCAACCTGATCCAGACCTTTCACATCAACAGCATCACGGTAAGACACGGAAAGAGTGGAGAGTTAGAAACAACAGGGATAAAACATGAGGTTAAACTTCTGTGTGTGTGTGTGTGTGTGTGTGTGTGTGTTCAGGGGAGAATTACTGCTGTGAAGGAGCTGGACTATGAAATCAGCAATGGACACTACGCTCTGGTTGTCACAGCAACGGACCAGTGTCCCAAACCTGCTCTTCGCTTGACATCTAGCACGACAGTAATGATGCATGACTAAACTCACACTGCTGGAAACCCTGATGTTTTTAGATGAATGTGTTTTTTAGAGAAAGATTTCAGATGTACAGTTCTGTGTATTTCTCTCCATCATAGCATCTGTGATGAGGAAAACAAAACCAGACGTGTTTAAATCATCTTCTTCTTTCCTTTTCAGGTGCTGGTAAACGTCCTAGATGTGAACGATGTGACACCCACTTTCCCCCGAGCCTATGAGGGACCGTTTGAGGTTACTGAGGGCCAGCCAGGACCTCGGGTCTGGACGCTCAAAGCCAGCGATGAAGACTCTGGGCTCAACGGCAAAGTGGAGTACAGCATCACCGGTGGAGATCACCAGAGTTAGTACCAGACTTGTTTTTTTTTTTGTGGGGATACTGACATGTGATAAACCCCTGAAGCTCTGAGCCTCTTTCCTCTGCCTCTCTGTCAGATGAGTTCATGGTTTCCCCAGTGGAGGGAGAGCTGCGGGTGAGGAAGGATGTGGAGCTGGACAGAGAGACCACGGCCTTCTACAACATCACCGTCACAGCCCGAGACCTGGGCACCCCATCTCGCAACAGCTCGGTGGGCCGTCACTACACACATGAACACTCATACAGGCAAGGCGGGGGTGGATGGAACACCTCCATTAACAGGCAGCATGACCTGTCTTGTGTCTCCTGCAGGTGGTGGTGGGGGTCCGTGTCCTAGACATCAATGACAACGACCCAGTCCTCCTGAACCTGCCTTACAACACCAGTGTGAGCGAGGGCGCCTCCATACACACCTCTGTGGCCAGAGTGAGAGCGAACGATGCGGACAGCGGACGCAACGCTCTGCTCACTTATAACATCACTGCCGGCAACCAGGACGGAGCCTTCTACATCAACGACACAGTGAGAGAAACAGATGGTGTGGTTTGAGCAGAAAGCACTGAAAAAAACAACTTAGTGATGTGGTAAAGGTGGAGCAGGTGGTGGGAAACAAAGCGAAGCCTGGAAGTGCACGGTTTGTGACTGGCAGCTTCCAGATTTGATCACACATTAGGTTGTCAGTTTAACCTGAGTCGGGACAGGTGTTCAGCTCTTAACGCTTGTACACCCTCACTGCAGATACATTTACAGCTCATTCTACACATTTGTGGATTTACAGCATAAATATATGAGTGTATACAAACACTGCATGTTCTTTAGAGAGGGCAGGGTGGAAAGATATATACTGTGGTGTTACAAGGCCACACACGGCTAATATGTAATAAAACATCATAATATCAAGAATGCATCTCGAAGCATGCACGTGACTTCCTCTTCCTCTGCATCTCTCAGACAGGTGTGGTGCAGGTGAACAGACCGCTTGACAGAGAGCGAGTGGCGGAGTACAGGCTCACCATCACTGTCAAAGACAACCCCGAGAACCCCCGCATCGCTCGCAGGGTAAAACCGCTCTCATGTACGAGTGTCATACGAGCGTTCACACGTGTTTCCACAGGCAGTTTCATATAAAGCTCAGTGAAACAAACCATAAACTTCTGCTTTTCAGGAATTAATGATAACAAGCTCAGAATATACTCAAAGACTTTATTAACCCAAAATCTTTCAGCATGTGAATGAGCTGCACACAGCCGACGTGTCATTCGACTTTCTGCAGAAGCTCATTTCAGGAAATTACAAAAAGGACACCTCTGTTTGTTATTTAGACTGATAACCTGTCGTAGCGTTGAGCACTAGAGTAGCTTCTGACTGCGTTTCATGGCCCTGTGTGCCCTGTATTCTAAAAAACAATGTGAATCTCATGCAGACAATTTACTTTAAATAAGAGCATGAGGACCACTCACGATGCAGCTGCAGAGTTTCTATAAAAACAGTACTGTGGTACGCTCTATGTGTTTCCTCTGTGGGAAAGGTGAGAAACTGTTGTAGCTGAGAGTTTTGAACAAGTCAGCCACCACTTTAAACAAGCAGCATGTTGGGGTGTGCCCAGCACGACAACACAACCACTGCAAACCCTCTGTTGCTTTGCAACAATTTACCTCCTGCGGGCTGATGAGCATACCTCACGTTCATTCTCATCTTCATGCTATACCACATAATCCTCTGCTAATGTAACTGTTTCTTCACCCCCTCTCTTTCGCCCCGTTGCACCAGGATTCAGACCTCCTGGTGATAACCATTCTGGATGAGAATGACAACAGGCCTATATTCACCAGGACCAGCTACAGGGCTGAAATCACTGAGAACTCTGCAGCAGGTACCATCCAAGCTGGTTCTCTCTTCGCTTGACTTCAGGCAGTCTCTAATTGCAGCAGAGCATCGTTTCAAAACACTGTCTGCAACACCGTCTACCCCACTTCCTGACTTTGTTTACATATGGCTCATGTAAAGTGAAGTGATTTTTTTTTTTTCATGTATCAGGCATTTTGCCACTCAAACTCTGGAACAGATTCAAGTCAGTGTGACTAAAGTGGCAGCAGAGACATCAACAGGTGTCATATGATTTAGTGTAAAAAGAAAACACCTAACTATGATCATTGTCCTTCTCCACCTGTCCCTTCCTGTGATTTAGGCAGTACAGTAACAGTGCTGAATGGGCCTGTTCTGGCTGAGGATAAAGACATTGGCCCCAATGCGGTGGTGAAGTACCGCCTGCTGGGATCCAGGGTGGACCTCTTTACTGTGGACGCTGACACTGGTAACATTACAGCTCCTCAGCACACAAACATGAGGAACACTGCAGTGCAGATGTCACTGTCTCTGTATCTCCCTCCAGGTGTGATCCTGGTGCGTCAGGGGGCGAGGTTGGACCGCGAGGCATTTCAGGAGCCGCGGGTAGAGCTGTTTCTGGTCGGGGAGGACGTAGGAGGTTTAAACAGCAGTGTCCCTCTGACAGTTACCATCCTGGACCAGAACGACAACCCTCCTGTCTTCAGCCCATCCAGTTTCAGTGTTCGACTCCCTGAGAACAGCCCCACTGGTGCGAGGATCAGCTTGTGTTTAATGATCTGTTTGTATATGATCAGGTTGTAGTTGTCACTGACGCAGTGTGATTATCTCTTACTTTCATCACCCTCCCCTGTGTGAGGGGGTTATTAAGGGTTTGCCTGTTGGCAATTACTGGTCACAAGAACAGCTCAGTCATTACTCTGCCTCTTCCAGGTGTGGTGGTGACTCAGCTGTCCGCCACTGACGCTGACTCCGGCTCCAACGGCTGGCTGATGTACCGGCTGGAGAGCGGCGCTCAGGACCGCTTCGTGGTGGACCCGCTCTCCGGTGCCGTCTTGGTGGGCAACACCACCCTCGACAGAGAAGAACGTGGGTCCTACCGCCTGGTCGTCGTGGCAACCGACCGCGGCACACCCCCCTTGTCGGGCACCGCCACCCTGACGGTAATCCTGGACGACGTAAACGACTCGCGGCCCCGTTTCATAGATCCTATAACCATGATAAGCGTCAACGAGTCCACGCCGCCTGGCGTGGTGGTGGCCACGCTGACCGCTGAGGACCCAGACCTGCATCCCCGCCTGGAGTACTACATCATCTCAGTGGAGGCAAAGGATGATGGGAACAACCCAGTGGATGGCCTGCAGGAGTCCTTTGGCATTGATTTACACACTGGTGAGACATGGATCTTACCCACGTTCATGTTTTGATCTAGAGGCTTTACTTTGACAATACGCTGAATTAAATGTCTCTGTGGATTTTCAGGTGCAGTGTTTGTCCGTAACCCACTGAACAGAGAGCTGGTAGCCACATTTGAGATCATTGTGTCCGTACATGACAATGCCAGTGAAGTTATTGACAAGTCAGGGAGCGTTCCCAACGGTGAGTTCGCTTTCTAACACGAAGCTTCTCCGTTTCATACGTTGGATTTTCTCAGTAATTTCACTGTTTCTCTTCTGGACGCGACCTTCTCTCCAGCGAGACTCACCATCAACGTGCTGGATGTGAATGACAATGCGCCTCGTTTCCGGCCCTTTGGAGTGTCCAACTTCACAGAGAAGATTTTAGAGGGAGCTCAGCCGGGCACCACGCTGCTGTCAGTGTCAGCTGTAGACCCAGATAAAGGTCCCAACGGCCAGGTCATCTACCAGCTGCTCCACCTGCCCCGAGGGGAATACGTTAGACTGGAGGACCCTTCCATTGGTATGAGCACACCTCAACACGCTGTTTATTAAAGATACACTCTAAAGTTTGACAGGTATTGTATTACTTATATTGTCTTATCCAATCTGTATCTGTGTTAAAACATTTTCAGGCAAGATTGTGGCCAACAAGACAGTGGATTTTGAGCAGGTGCAGTGGCTGAATTTTACGATTCGGGCCCAAGACCACGGCTCCCCTCCCAGGATCGCTGAGCTGCCAGTTTATCTGCGCATCGTGGATGTCAATGACAACAACCCAGTTTTCCTACAACCATCATATCAGGTACTGAACAGGACATTAAGAAGCAAATATCAGCTGTTATTGATTTATTTGTTACACATGTGCTTGATAAGTCAAAATAAAAACAAAAAGCACGTCGTTACAGGAAGTACATGTGCTTATTTTACTTTATGAGAAAGGCTATATTTAAAAAATGATTATCAGAGCACTTAACATTGTTGTGTCATGCACTTATTGTTGCTAATAAACATTGAGCTGAGTATTCTGTCTCAAGTAGTTTTCATGTAAATTATGGACAACATTAGAGTCCAAATCATTAACTCAACACTTGAGTTTCATCAGCCCACTCACCACTTTTCTATT
The DNA here is from genome assembly GCF_001640805.2 of Lates calcarifer. NCBI lineage: Eukaryota > Metazoa > Chordata > Actinopteri > Centropomidae > Lates > Lates calcarifer. The sequence continues at coordinate 2,342,393 of NC_066848.1, read as the reverse complement.
AAATCAAAAATGAATCTTGTTCACGCAGTGTCCCTGAGCCAAAGTGTGTGTTTCTGTGTGTGTGCAGGAGCCTGTGTTTGAGAACGTGAACCTGGGCACCACCATAGTTCGGGTCAGTGCTACAGATGCTGATTCTGGCCTCTTTGCCGTCATTGAGTACAGCCTGGTCGACGGAGAGGGCAAGTTTGGCATCAAACCGTCCACTGTGAGTTATCCCACACATCAGAACCAGTCCTGAACTGAAAGGAACACACTGCTCTTATTGTTGTTTTCTCCAAATTCCTAACAGTTAATTTATTAAAGTCTTCACTTTCAGGGTGTTTTTAGTGTGTTTAAAATTCCTGTGCTTGAGCTTGAGGGGCCAAAAAAATAGGTTCATAACCTTTTGAACTGCAGTGTTCATAAACAAAAGTGAGCACATTCCACAGATACTTCCCTTGTGATGAACTCAGAGAAAAGATGAAAATTTATTGACTGGTTATGAGGGGTGTTCCCTCCCAGCAGTGCTGGGTGTCAACACTGAACTGAAGTCCTGGAAAAGAAAGTTTAAACAAGGCATTATAATAATCTAAATAGTTTACTTTCATGCTCCGTTTCTGTCACACACACAGACTCATATAAATGTCTTAATACATCCACCACTCCCAGTCAGTGCTTCCTTCCTCATTATCCCGTCTCTTCTGTGTCAGGGAGAGATCTACATCCTCTCCCCTCTGGACAGAGAGACAAAGGACCATTACACTCTAACTGCCATCGCCCGGGACAACCCTGGCGGCAGCCCCAGCAACAGACGAGAGAACTCTGTCCAGGTAGAGATGACCGGCTGTAATGACACCAGGATATTATGTCTGAATATACATCTATTAACTCCAAGTATATTCTGGGTTTTAATTCTTCCAGGTCCTGGTGACGGTTCTCGATATCAACGACTATCGGCCGCGGTTTACAGAGCGAGTGTTCAACACCAGCGTGTTTGAGAATGAGCCCAGTGGGACGTCTGTGATCACGGTGAAAGCTATTGACCTGGATGAAGGAGAGAACGGAGCGGTCCTCTACAGCATGTTGGGACCCCATTCAGGTATGAATACGTTCCTCCAAGGAACTCCTGCCTTCAATAACTACAAAAATAAAGGGGTCTGACTACTTCCTGAAGCCTCCGTAAATCTCCATAAACTTCCTCTCTCCTTTTAGATGCCTTTTCCTTGGATCCAAACACAGGACTGGTGCGCTCTCGCCGTCTGCTCCAGTCTTCTGAACGCTTCAACCTGACTGTGGTGGCCACCGACCAGGGACGTCCTCCCCTGTGGGGCACTGCAGACCTGATCATCACGGTCATAGACGTCAATGACAACAGACCTGTGTTTGTCAGGCCAGCTAATGGAACTATCATCCATATCTCAGAGGTATCTGCTGCCATGTGTGTCCGTGTGTGTGTGTGTGTGTGCTGCTCTTATTTGAGTGGTTACAGCATCTTTTAATAATGCAGAAACACACACACACTGACTCTGTTTGCTCTCCATGTAGGAGCAGCCTCCAGGCCTTCCTGTGTATGAGGTGCACGCGACAGACTCTGATGAGGGCGTGAATGGAGAGGTCCGCTACGCCTTCCTGCAGACCGGAGCAGGTAACAGAGACTGGGAGAACTTCCACATCGACCCCATATCTGGAGTCATCACGACAACTGTGAAACTGGACCGAGAAAAACAGGCCCTCCACAGCGTGAGTCAACTGTGTGTGTGTGTGTTAGTATGTGTAACTGTGCAGCCATGTATGTTTCTAACTGAGTCCAAACTCTCTCAGCTTATCATCGTGGCCCGGGACATGGGCCAGCCAGTGCCTTACGAGACCACACAGCCTCTGCAGGTTGCACTGTTGGACATTGACGACAATGAACCTGTCTTCCTTAAACCACCGGTGACTATCAAGCTCTCTGAATACGTCCTGATGAGGTTATCTGCACGTAAGAGCTTCTGTTAAACTGTTGTCTTCTCTCGGTCTTTGTGTGTGTGTGTGTGTGTGTGTGTGTACCTCAGCGTGGCAGTTTGCCTTACCAGAAGTTGACAGTGCCTGAGCACTCCCCTCCAGGAACTGTGGTGGGGAACATAACCAGAGCTGTGGACGCCGACGAAGGCGCCAACGCCATCGTTTACTACTTTATTGCAGGTGATGTGATGATCTTCAGACGTAGCTGCATGTTACCCATCAGTGAAGTTATTGAAGTAGCTAAAGGAAGTGTGTGGATTCAAGGCTTAGAGCATGTCTGTGCAGTTTGTCTGGAAGCTCTTGCATCCATTGTGTGCTCAGATTAAAGTCCTCACACTTCAAAAGCTTAGGAATAATAGGGACATTTGTATAGATCCATCTGTCTTTTGTTTCTATTTAAAGCTGATTCCTCCTGTGCTTCACATGGCTGAACATAAATCCCTTCCATCTCTTCCTGCAGGGGGAAACAGCGATGGAAACTTTGGCTTGAGTCTGGATGGAGAGCTGAAGTTGAATAAGGATCTGGACCGGGAGGAGATCCCCGTCTACTCCATCATCATCAAGGCTTCCAGCAACAGGAGCTGGACTCCTCCCAGGGGTCAGAGGGCGGCACGGGCCAAAGCCCTGGACCCTGCCCGTGACCCCAGCCTGCTGGAAGTCCGCATCGAACTAGAGGACATCAATGACCAGAAACCACGCTTCACTAAGGCAGAGTACACCGCAGGTAATGTATGTTCTAGCATGTACTGTATGTGTGCACTGTTCTCCATAACCCTTCTTCTTTGCTTCCCTGGTTCAGGAGTTGCAGCGAATGCCAAAGTGGGCTCAGAGTTGATCAAGGTTGTGGCTATAGACAATGACATTGGCAACAACAGTGTGGTGCAGTACCACATCGTCACGATCCGCTACTTTCAGTCACAGAGCAACGGCAGCGAGGATGTTGGCAGCATCTTCACCATCGGTGAGTGTCCGCATGTACAGTATCCAGGCTGTTCAGCTCAACACACTGTCCATGCGTCAAGATAAATATTCTGTCCCGTGGTTTCCCCAGGTTTGGCAGACGGTATGATCAGAACCTACGACCTCTTCACCGCCTACAATCCAGGCTACTTTCAGCTGGAGATTTTGGCGTGCGATTTCGCCGGACACAGCACCACCACCAACGTCAATATCTACATTCTCCGGGACGACCAGAGGGTCAAGATAGTCTTCAACGAGATCCCCGATTTGGTCCGGGAAAACCAGGAAGACTTTCTCAACTTGCTGTCCAACATCACCGGAGCCATTGTCAACTTAGACGACATACAGGTAAAACTTTTTTGATTTTGAATTTTGACTTTTTTGCGTTTGTTTTACAAATACTTGACATCTTTGTCTCCCTTTGCTTTTCTCCAGTTCCATGTGGATAAGAAGGGCAGGGTGAATTATGCACAGACTGACATGCTGATCCATGTTGTCAACAATCAGACCAACACCATCCAGGATGTTGAAAGGTATACTTCCCTCAGAAAATCTCTCACAGTCGTCACACTGGCCTGTAGAGATGTCCCAGCTCTGGGGATGGATGCATGATTTGACCTGTGTGCTGCTGCTTCTTGTTCTGCAGGGTGATCCAGATGATCGATGAGAACAAGGAGCAGCTGAGAAACCTGTTCAGGAAATACAACGTCGTGGACGTTCAGCCCGCCGTCGGTGACAAACTGCCCGATGACATCTCCACGCTACAGGTGTGTGTGTGGCCGGGACCTCCAGAAACACACAGTCTGTCGCAGATGTTTTGGTGCTTTTTAAACTTTGGTTCTTTTTCTCTTTCACAGCTGGTCATCATAATCCTGGCTGTGCTGCTGTGCTTGGCAGGAATTTTGTTTGTCACAATGAACTGGCACTATCGTAGACTGTAAGAATTATTCAGCATTAGATAATGAACTGATCATTTTTCTTGTATAATTGTTTGTATCATTTGAAATCTGCTCAGTCATGGGCTGTGTTTTGTTGATACCGCTGCCCTCGGTCTGAGCAGTGATATCAACATGTTTGTCTTCTCTTGACTCGTCTCTTTCTGCTGTGTTGCAGACACCAGAGGAAGCTGAAAGCGATCGTTGCAGGATCAACAGGTGAGAAGCAGTTTTGTTGAGGGGACGGCCCCGCCAGCTGTCAACTTCAGGATGTAGCATTTATCACCTGATAACACAATGTACAACATGTCACTTAACTGTAGAGAAGCTGTTTCACTTATACAGTTATTTATCCTCTGCCATCCAGGAAACCAGGGTCTGATGGATATCCTGGACATGCCCAACACTAACAAGTACTCATTTGAGGGGTGAGCTCATTTCATTTTCACACTTCTGCAAATCTCATTTTCTAAAAAAAAAAAAAAAAAAAAAACAACTTCTTTTTCCAGTTGTTATTATTATTCTGACGATCAAATGTGAGATTTCCTGTGACATGAAGAATAAAAAAATATTTTTAATGTTTAATATATGTTTACAGGCTACTTGCTTACTTGTCCTCACCTTTAAGTTGCTAGGCAACCGCTGGACACACCAGGAAGTCACAGTACTCAGACAGGAAGACAGGAAACATGTAAACAGCCCATAAGATATTTTATATTTTTTGTAAAGATTAACCAAACAAGGGATAAAGGTATTAATTTAATTCCCTCTGTTTCCAGTCTTTATGCTAAGCTAAGCTAATTGCCTGTTGGCTATAGCTTCATATTTAGCCTACAGACATGAGAATAATGTGAATCTCATTCAAGTCTCAGCAAGAAAGTGAAGAAGTGTGTTTCCCAACATGTCAGGTAATCCCTGTAAGAAACCAAAAGTAATCCACAAATGTCACTCAGCTTTTTCATATAATGCTGCTAATCTGCTGCTTGAACTTTAGAGCCTCATAAAGCAACACAAAAAGCAGGTCAATGTCAAAAACCTGATTTATTTCTGAAGCTCTTTCTTCAGTTTATTTAATGTGTATGATGCTGTTTACCTCCGTAGGGCTAATCCGGTGTGGCTGGACCCGTTCTGTCGTAACCTGGAGCTGGCCGCTCAGGCTGACCACGAGGACGACCTGCCTGAGAACCTGAGTGAGATAACGGACCTGTGGAACAGCCCTGCACGCACTCACGTCAGTAGCATTTATCTGGGCTCCTGTATATCTCACAACAACACTCTGAGGATCTTAATAAGATTAGATTTTGCCTCAGGAAGAGTAAAACCATCACTCTCAGGATTAGGCGAGTTTGTATCTGTTACCGTGGCATCGCCCCCTGAGTCAACCCCATTACACAGCTGTACCCTCTCTATATTTTTAAGCTAGCATGTGTGTGTTCTCCTCACAGGGTACATTTGGCCGAGAGCCTCAAGCGAAGCCAGAGGACGATCGTTACCTGAGAGCAGCCATTCAGGAGTACGACAACATCGCTAAACTGGGCCAGATCATGAGGGAGGGGCCGATCAAGGTGAGACACCTGCGTGTTAGGTTACCCAGGGAGACGCACACACACACACATGAACAATCTCAGAAGCCTCTCGTTCGTTGGTCATGTACTCTCTCCTTTTAATCCTTCCCAAAACACAATGGGGGACAAGGTCAGAGGACGGGACCTAAGACCTCCTCCAGTCTGTCCTGAGAAGAAAACAAAGAGAGAGACTCCAAGGACTCGAAGATGGGCTGTTGAGACCCAGATGTTTAGATAAGGGGACAGACATTCTTTATGACAACTGTGGTGAGAGACTGTGTTTGATCCTAACTGCTGTCCTGTCAGGGTTCCCTGCTCAAGGTGGTCCTGGACGACTACCTGAGGCTGAAAAAGCTCTTTGCAGCCCGACTGGTCACCGTGTCCACGAGCCAGGGAGATCACTCGTCAGTCACTGAGGTGGGCTCAGGAAAACTGATTATCAATCTGCACCTGCTGCTCCTGTCTGACGCCGCTGGAGAGTGATCTCGCACTCTTTTGATTTCCCATTCTGACGTCTTCTCTGCTGCTCAGGACTCACACCTTCTCACTCCCTCTGCTTCCTCCGCTACCTTCAACCAGACTCTGGGTCAAATAGAGTTTGAACTTGCTTTTCAGAGCTCAGCTGGAGATGGAGTTTCACTGTAAATTTACATTAAGAATGCAAATTTCTACACTTCAACTTCTTCTCCTGGTGTGGAAATCCCCACATGAGTAGACCTCCAAAACAAATTAATGCTAAGAATCATTTGCAACTATTTAAACCAGGTCTGGTGTAACATCTGTCTTTCTCTGCTGATGTGTTGTCTCACTACATTTACAGGTTGTTGTCTTTTACTGAAACTGATCTGCTGATTTCTCTCCTGAAAGATTTCCCTCTACTGGTTTACCTCTGTTCAGCTTCTCCTCAAAACGTCTTCTTAAAAATCTGCTATATTCACGTCAACCTGATGCATTATATAAACACTATGAATCAGTAGCTTCATCTTTCATCCTCTCCCCCTCCTCTCTCCTCCTTCAACAGCTGATCCAGAGTGACCTGGACGACGACGAGGACGAGCACCTGGGCATGGGCGGAGGTCGCGGCACTCTGCGCTTCAAGCACAAGCTTCCTGTAGAGTTGAAGGGTCCCGAGGGTGTGCACGTGGTCCACGGCAGCACGGGCACCCTCCTGACCTCTGACCTCAACAGTCTGCCAGAGGACGACCAGCGGGCCCTGGCACGTTCTCTGGAGGCGCTGAACGCCGACGGGGGGCTGTATTGTGAGCGCAACGCCCGCACAGAGTCGGCCAAGTCCACCCCGATGCACCGTCACAAGGACGGGGACACCCTGTCGGAGAGTCCCCTGGAGATCACAGAGTTATGACTAGCCGAGGCCTCGCTGGTCTGAGCGCAACCATGACTCGTGTGTGTCCTTGTGCCTCCACATCGCCACCCTGACAAGGTTAGGGAGCACTGGAGGAGGAGTGTGTGTAGTCTAGGGAACCTCATCAGCCAACCTCAGTGCATCAGTGAGAGGATTTACTGGTTGGTTTGAGTGTTATGTTGAAGATGGTCGCTCTTTTGGTGCTTCAGGAGAAGACTTATTCAAATCAGCTTTAGGAAATGGAAGATCACAAGCAGGGCCCTGGTCCTCAGCGAGACAAAGTCAAGTGGTGTCATCGACTTTCATCCAAAGAGCCGAGTGTAAAGAGAGACTAAGCCTCCCTGTGGGAGAAGCTTGTTGAACCATGACCTTAAAAATCATCAAAAAGGTGCCTCATTTTCACTAACCCTTCTGAAGTCATACCTGGACTGCAGACACTCATACAAACACAAATACACACACTCAAGAAGATTAAACTACACACACTCAGACCAGCGGATGGCCATCAATGGGACAATAATGACGCAAAATCCCTATCATGTTCTAATGTTTTTTTCTTTCTGCAAAACGATGCAATCAGTGCTGAGGGAGTGAGGGTGGAACAGTTAAGACTTTTCTCTTTCAGATATTAGACACATTCTGTCGCTGGGAAATTACTGGTGGACATTTACTGCAGAGTTTTCCCCAGTGAAGCTTATGGAGCAGAGTTTTCACCTGACTGCAGGAGGAAGAAGAGCAGTTGTTAAACTCCCAATCTGCAGGGTAGCAGTGAATATTCAGACCCTGGTCCTGCTCTCCTTTTTATAGCACGAACTGAATCAGTCATGTACAAGGAGACTCCACTGAAGCGATGAATGAAGATGGATGACCGTTGTCTCAGACTGGAGCCACGTGAAGGAAAAAAAATAGAATCTTTTATGAGTAATTTGATATTTAAGGCAGTACAGAAAGCCTTGGAAAAGACTTATAAATGGAATTATTAAAAAAAAAAAAAAAAGATTTATCCCACTTTTATAGACATAAAGATGGCACTGTGGCCACAGAGACTTTACACTGCCACCTGAGGGAGTAAAAGAGTCACGCTCAACATGAGCGACGTTTGCTTTATTTTTTTATTTTATAGAAAATGTGATGGAATCAAAAGATATTTTTGAAGAAAAATGCTGGCTTACCAAAATAGGTAGGGATAATTTTGGATGTTTGGAGTATGTGTATATTGTGCTATGGTGACATATGTTGTTCAGTTTTCCTTTATAATGACAACTGTTTCTGATGAGTGGTGTGTTTTTAAAATTAATTTTTTATATTCCCATTTTGTAAGGTTTTATTTCTTTGTCATTATCGTCACCAGCCCTGAGATCTGTGTTGGGAAATGTTGTTGGATGATATGTGATAATTAAAGAAATATGCAACAGCCTCTGACCTCAGACAGTGACGGGAGAGCAGATAGAAACAGTGTGGCAAAATAAAAGAGCCAAGGAGACAGTAAGAGAAGTTGGAGAATATGAGGAACCTTAATGACTCATGACGCTAAATATTTGTCCCCCATGACGACTACAATGACTTCCATCGTACTCACAGGTCCAATATGAACAGACAGTTTAAGAGAAACACAACTCCAACAATAATGTGGCTTTGTGTCATTTCCCTGTTTTTCAAAACTCAGCATGAGGCAGTAAGTGAGTTTGGTAAATACTGCCATCTAGTGGTTATTAAGAGTAACCTGGGAGGAAGGAGGAAACAATCACAGGTTTTAGCACACTACTCCATCCTTTTATTGTTACCAAGTTACATAGAAAAGTTTTCATCATTAATATTTGTCAAAAAGCCTGAAAGAGACTGAGGGAGCAGAGGCCTTCTTCAGACTCCTCGGGCCGCGGCGCTCGCTGATGTCGCAGTGGTGCCAGTGCTGGGCATTTTCTTCAGCGTCCTGTTCAACTGTAGGGAGACAGAGGAAACACATTTTTTTCCAAACTTCAACAGGCAGAAATGTGACTCAAAAAATGATCTGAGAAGAAGGCTAGCATTGGAATTAGTCACTCATTTTTCCCCCCATTCTATCCAAAGGCAAAACTGCTCACTACTCACCTCCTCAAACTTGTGGATCTGTCTGATGAAGAAGTCTCCATACCGACGAGCAACTTTTGTGTCAGCGATGTGGATCATGTCCTGTAGGAGTGTTACAGAGAGAGAGCTCATCAAACACAGACATATAACTCCCTAACATTAGTAACCCACTGTTTTATATAGAGCATGTCCGTGGTTGTGGGGTGTTCCCTGTGGTCCCTCTGTTGCCTATTTATAGTCATGTCCTTGAACAGACTTTAACTCACCTTGTCAATGTAAAAGTCGACCTCAGACGCAGACTGGAACTCTCCATCCAGAGCTGAGATGCCGCTGGTCCACACCAGGTTCTTCATTTTGTGTTTGAAGACAAGCAGCTGAATACGGAACTCCTGCTCCGTCATGTCCAGGAATCCTGCCAGCTTGGCTACTGGCATGGTGGTGTACAGCTTCAGGAAGCTGGAGGGACACATTGTTACTTAGACGACATGTATAGAAATCCTGGAACCACATCTGAGCCAACAGGCTTCTAGAAATAATTTAAAGCCACACACTCAAAGGTGACAGTGTGCTGTACCTGCGGATGGTGGAGAGCTGCGCCTGCTGCTGCACCTCCTCAGCAAAGACCTTCAGCTGCTGCTGGAAAGGTTCTTTGTGGTAGTTGGGGTGGACGTTGTCATAGTTTGGCACCACAGGTGACAAGAACTTCGGACAGGCGAAGCTGAACAGCTCCTCAAACACCTGCAGGTCTCTGATATGGAAAAGAAAACATTTCACTTCATTGAAGACATCACAGCTGCTGAGCACCAGTTACCCACAGTGTTGTACCTCCACAGCTAGTTATACTCTCAGACCCCACAAACAAATAGACACATGTCCCTTGTTCCTTACACTATAACTGGTACTAACCCATTTTCATTTATGTAATTTCATGCTAATCCTTATTTGACAAGACAGGAAAGAAAAAAGGACTTTCTAGTATAAAAAGGTCTTGTAAGAGGTAAGGGAATACAGACAAACAACATCAATATATTTATTCCAGTGTGATGTGATGAATTGCTTTCTCACCCTTTCTGCATTCGCAGCATCTTGTCTCCGTACTTCTCCCTCAGCTGGGTGTGGATGCTCTCGTCGATGCGCATCGGGTACATGGTGAGAGCGATGGCCAGCAGACCATGCATCTGCTCGTTTTGTTTGTTAATCTACAAATAAATACAAATATCATGACGCATTATTACTAACAATGAAACATGCACAATTACAAAAACTGACTGAAATGCTGCACACACACACAGCACTGTATAGAGAAATAAACACAGCTCTGGTACCAGACAGAATTTTTCAAACACTGTAAGATCATCTCATGTTTAAATGTGGGATAAGTGGAATAATCAATAACTTGAGCACACAGCTGTCCTGTTATCTAATAAGCGCTGCTCTGACTGACCATCTCATATTTGTATGTCGACCTCTGGAACATGTTTCTCGTCCTCTGGATGTAGAGCAGGATGTTGGCAAAGACTCGAATGGCGTCCTGGTAGCGTCTCATCATCAGGTAGGCAAAACCCACATAGTAATAAGTGGTGATCTGGCACTCGGGCACACGGGAGTACATACTCTGACAGACAGGAAACAAAATACACAGGTGTCATCTTTATCATCACTGGGGGTACTTGGTCATGTTCCTCTCTACATTAGACGCTGTACATAAGGTCTTACCTTCTTGTTGAGCTCAATGTTCTCTAGGACTTTGATGGCCTGATAATAATCACCAAGCAGAGAGTGAAGCCTCAGGAGCCCCACCAAGCTGAAGTAACCCAACATCTTATAGAGGGAGTGACGCCCATATTCTCCAGCCACACTCTCTGGGTCTCCTGCAACACGACAACAAATAACATTCATGTTAAATGTGTGTTAGTTTTCTCATCTGATACCTAAGCTGAATACGCTGGTGTTACCTGAGCTTACTTAGCGAATTATACATTTACAGAGAACCTATACTGCACCTTATTCTGATGATGTTAATAAGGTCTGAGGCCTATAAATTGAAAACAACAACTTCTTTACCTCCGCTGGTGTACACCTCCAGCTGGCGGTTAATGTTGCTCTTGTCCACCAGAGAATGGAGAACATTGAGAACGCTGTGGACGTTCCAGATCTTTGGGTTGTTCCTCAGGAACTCGATCTCCTCCTCTGACTTCTTGGCCGTCTTACAGCGGTACTGACTGAAGGACTGGAACTGGAGAGAGGAATCTGTGTTAGCCGCATTTAAACTTCACTTTCTATGAGCTGTTAGAGACAAGTGGGACGAGTGAAGTTAGCCAGATGGGCCTCATCGAAAAGCCCCCAAAACATAACTATAGAGAAGTATGTGAGAGTCATATTTAATATACCTTGTCAGCTGAGGACACATTAAGAATATAACTCACTATACCTGGTAGATGAACTCATCAATGATGTCCCAGAGCCACTGGTTTGGCAGCTCCAAGGGGGCTGGGCCATCAGCATCTGTTCACAATCACAAACATTCTCCTATGACTCGTCTTTCATTTATCTTGTTACCTTACAGTAATACATACAGGTGAGAGGAAAACGTGAGAAATATTCTGGAAACTTACTGAGAATGTAGTTGAAGAGGTTGCAGTAATTGTAGTAGGACTCGAACCTCTGGTCCAAAGTTGGTCCACCCTGATGATCGAGGAAACGACATTTACAACAAAATACTGGAAAGGTTTATGAGGAGGTTTATGAGGCGGCTGATGATGGGCGGTATTGAGGAGTTACTCACGCTGACTTTAGCATAGATGTGTCTGTAGTACAGCTCCTTATAAAGGATGAGGAACACAGCATCTGTGGGAGACGAGAGGAAAACACTAACATGAAACATTTCCACTGCTGAATTAACACAGGGATGAACTCAGTCATCAGTAGATTATCAACAAACCAACAATATAATCAATATCCACATACTCCTCTTAAGTAAAGAATGAATGAATTTGTACAATTAAAAACAGATGATGGATGATGCTCACCGTTGCCAACAAGTGATGCGATGGCCTCAGCCTCTGGCCAGGGAGATGTCTTAAAGAAACGGTCGGTCAACTTGTTCCAGCTGAAGAGAACAAAATAGGAAAGATAAGGTACTCATCACACACACACACACACACACACATACACATACACATACACTGGTCTAACACTTCTGTTAGCGGAGGCAATGGCATCACACTGGGCTGGAGGTGGGTCATCTGTACCTATTCTCATACACGTCCTGGATCTCATAGATCTTCTGCTCGATGCTCTCGCTGGAGACGCGGTTGGACTGCAGCTCATAAACCTTCTGGTCGATCAGGTCAGAGATGGTTTTGTGGAAATACTGCAGGAAGTTCTTGATCACCTCGGGGATGACATGATAGGTCTGCTGCTCATACTGCCTCTCGTAGGCCAGGTCTGCTTTAGGATCACCTGCAGAGAGATGGGAGCGTTCACTTAATGAAGTACGGCAGATGTGTACAGTTACTGTTCGATGTTCTGACTTTTAAATAGAGATTAATCGATGTGTGTGCACTGACCGGTGTGCAGGTCGTAGTCGTAAGGATCGTACTGTGGGGAAACAGAGCAGTTAGGCATTCATTACTAAGGCAAAATGAACATCTGTCTGTCAGACATCATCATTGACAGTCATCATTGATGTTAGCTTACTTAGTGTGAAACGTTATTCTCTACATAACAACACTACAAGGGTCTGCGATGTTTTGGTAGCACAACAACAATCATTTGTCACCATTTAAATCATGCTAGCTCATTGCAATCTGCTGTTGTGCCGGTGCAGTTAAGCTAGCTATGCGGCTAGCCGGCTACCGCTAACTAGCTTGCCATTGTTATTATCATAAAAACGTTAAAATGTGCGAAAAGAAATTCGAAAATGACATACACTGACCTCGTCTTCGTCGTGGTATGACATGATGCTGGCGATTAGTCCAAGCTCGTGGATACTGGGGGTGAAACGGGAGAAAATGTGCTTTGCTAGCTGACGCAGCTAAACCACGCAGCTGGCGCTGGAGAGGCGACGGGAACCGGAAGGAATCAGCAGTGACGTACGAGAGCAACACGGCGGCTTTGAAGCATTGTGGGAAATTGAGTGTTTGTGATTTGTTTGGTCGATGACCCTTGAAGAAGTTGATTTTCAATCCTTCTCTGGGCCGTGGTAGCCATTTTTTCTTTTTTAAATCAACCTGTTACAAAATAGTGGATCTTTACTGATGTTCTTTATCAAGAACATGACATTTTTTCTCATGAAACGACACAATGGCGGCCCTGCAGTGTCGAGAAAAGAAGGTAGGCCTCTTCATATTTTGGATTTAACTGACGTGTTTGCTTGATGAGCATCACCTGCTGTTCCTTTCTTACCTGTCAAATATCTTGAACATAACATGTTATTTCGCTTTTTAAATTAGTGCTAACCAGAGTATGGATATCACTCCAAATACACATTTTGACTTGTCAAAACAGTTGGAACTAAAAACATTATTAGACCTTTTTTCTCAGCAGACATTTTGATTGGTCATAGCAGGGACTGCAGCAAAATGTCCCATATTTTGGGATGAATCATAAATAAACATCATTGTTTACCTTTAAAAGTATATTATTTAAATATTTCTGCAACTTTCTTTAAAAAAATAAGTGATCATGAATGAGTAGAAAAGGACAGACTCATTATAAAGCTGATAAACAAACTATAATACACGTTTTATACATTAAGTCGTGCAGCTGTGAGAATATAAAGTGAAGAGAAAGATGAAAATGGGCCTGATGCTACTTATAAAATCCACAGTGATTATTATTCAGTATGTCTGATGAGTAGGCTTGTAACTACTTGTGTATACCGTTAGGTGGCGGTATAGTCGCAAGGTGCTGCTGGGCGTTAATAAAGAAGGCTCAGATGGCCGCAGACTTGTCAAAGTTATGTATGTAAAGAGATGTATGTGTGTAAATCGACCATGTCCCTCCACATCTGGCTTTAATGTTGATCATAATTATTTAATGTTACTACTCCGGTGAGTTTTTCCCACTGCTCTGCGTGTAATATGTTATTTAAATCAAGGGGGCATTTTAAAATTATTTAGTTTTTAGAGTTTATACCAGATATCTTCTGATTGTGTGAACTCGAAGGACTTTGTCTGTAGAGAATTAGGCTGAGAGGGAATCCAGAAAATCCAGGTGCGTGTGCGCGTGTGTAGGGGTTGTCCAGCAGTGTGAGAAAGTGAGCGCAGACTGCGTGTCTTCTCCTGGCTGACCCTCTCAGCAGACAGCAGCCTGTCTCATCCCATCCTCTGTTTGCCAGTCGAACATCACCACACGGTGCTCTGAGAAGGGAGCTCTTGTTGTGGTTTTGAAGGAGACGGAAAAGAGGGGGGGAAAGAGTGAAAGAGAAGAATACCTGACGTGTTTGCCTCAGCTACCAGCAGCAGACGGAGTCCCTCTAAACCTACACCTACCTACCCAGCGGCTGGGGTACTGCCTGCATCCGATAAGGGATCTAGTCCACAAAATCAAGTGTGGAGGGAGGGGGTGTGGAGAGAAGAAGTCGAACTGGAGAGAGAGAGAGAGAGGGAGAAGAGACACCGAGGGAGGGGAAAAGGTCAGGGACACGGGGGGGTTATCGCTCTGCCAGAAATAAGGAGAGTGTCTACACAAACGGTTTGGCAGACGAAACCAAGCAGACGAAGTGAAATAAACCAGCAACCCCCGCTCCACCACTGGTGTTTTTTCGCAGGGACTACTGTGGATTTTTCAACCTTTTCGACCTCGTCCAGAAACATTTTTTGCGTGTTTTGGTGAAGTCCAGGCGACTCAGACTGAATTTTGGACCGTGCGTAATTTGGAGAGTTTATTGCCACGCTGCGTCAGGATGCGCGTCTCTCCGCTACTGGTCTTCCTCTGTCTGCTGTGCGCTGGACGCGCTCAGAAGTTCTCCGCTCTCACGGTAGGAAGAGCCGCATAATTCCCTGAATACGTCTCACACGTATCCATGTGTAAATATTGGTTTTAAAATGAACGGTGTGCTTGTGCATTCCATGCGTAAAAGTTCAACACCCACTCACAAAATTCATGTTTTATAACAGAAACACAGCCCTGAAACAAGTCTCTTTTTTCAGCCAACTTGTTAGTTCATCATCCTTTATTTGTATCTTTTTATTTATTTAAAATCATGAATAAATACAGAGATACATAGAAATGTTAAGCTAGTTTTAACTGCATTATGGCCCATGCTGATAATATGATTTTAGATGTAATCTTTCTCTAGATGGAGTTTGAACATGTTCCATAAATGGCAGCGATTCAGGCTCAATTTAAGATGGAATTTAAACTCCAGATATCATCAGATAGAGAGGTTTGCATTGTAAAAACCTTGTGAACTCCTTGTCCCTGTGTGTCAGGGTTTCTGCACAGTGTGTCTGAGCTGGCTTGCCTCTGAGGAGTTGGCACTGTGGTTTGCTTTCAGTGCCTTTACCTGCCTGCCAGCTTCTCAGCTTGTCTGCCTCTTAGTCGCATTCGCTCTTACACCGGTGGCTCTTTAGAGGCTGAGGTGCCAGTGTCAGAAGGTCTGCTGCACCTCAGCATGTGGCAGTATTTACTGAAGCAGTGCATAGTGCATCACTTCTCCTCAAGTTGAGGAGAAAACACATCTTTTTGTGGCCACGATCAAGTGCAGGTACCGTGCTGAAGGAGGAATGATAGAGAGCGGAATGTGCACTGTCAGAGGCTTTCCCCCTTGATTTAGAGGTTGAAGTGACAGCTGCCTCCTCCAGTACCGTTATTTATGGTCCGGGGTGAAGATGCCTTAATATCCAATTGGAGACAAATGGCCATGAGTTGTTAACCCGCAGGTGAAGGGTCGGCGATCCTTTCCTCCTGACGGCACTATGGAGTTGTGGAATGTGGGAGGAAGTGTTGCACTGAGCAGATGCTCCCCCTTCATTTTCACCATGATACACACAGATAGTACGAGTACAGATAATGTGAGTGTTTCTTTATTGAAATGTCATGGGTGGTAATAGTTACCCAGCAGGTTATGGAAAGGTTACACTGATGCAGCCGTGTTTGTGGGTGTGTGTGACACAGCGTCCACTATGCTCTGGATCTGACTTTAAAAATGAGAAACTTCTCGATTTCATAGCATGTTTCAGTGGTAACTGTGTCTGTGTCACGCCTCCCCACTGCGGTTCATTAGACCTTTAGTCCAGTCTTTATTAGAAAAGCACATGGAGCACTAGACTTGCACTTTCACAGGACTTTGCTAGTGATTAATGGCTTATTGTTTGAATGACACAAGAGAGGTTATTGCTGGTTTCAAGAAAATGTCTCCATGTCATATTTTGTGCATATTTGAGGTCAAACAGGCAGTTAAATAAATGGGATATTTGCCCAGGTTATTCACGAGGCAGACTTTTTCCATGGTTTATGGAAGGATGAAATAGTGTGTGAAAAGATGAGGGGACATAGAGCATTGGCTGCCTCTTTCTCAAACCTGTACAAAGCAAATTTAGTACAACATATGGGCTCAGTTGCCCCCTTTGCTTTCATAAAATTGTGCACCTGCCCAAAGACCAGACTTTTTTAATATGTCACATGATCATCAATGGCCTTTCACACCACCTCTCTTTTTCTTTAACATCGTTCACAGCAATTAAATGCCTTTTCCTTTGATTGAGTTAGTAGCCTGGTTAAAGGCTGTCACTTTCTTCCCTTTCCACCATGCTGGAAACTAATGATCCCCTTTGCATCCTCGCATCCACGCAGGAAACTCCCGCCAAGGCCATTTAACACATTTGCCACGGCTCTCAGCTGGGGCCCCCATTGACCCTGCGGGGCCGTGGTGTGAGGGGCCTCTCGGGGCGCTAGAAGCGAGGGCCCCCCAGCCCAGAAGGCCCTTATCAGCCTACAATGTGCTCTCTGCTGGAGGCTCGCCTCCTCCGTACTCCATTCAATCCCACAATGCTGCAGAGCCAGGGGGAGGTAATAGGATTTGATTTGTATGCTGGTTGGCCTTGGAAAAAAAATTTCCCTTACACTCCGTCCGTCTCGCCCTCTCTCGCCTGTCTCTTGTTCCTTTGCCAACCTCTTGTATTATTTGAGCAGATGCAAAAAGCATCTTCCAAGAGAGATCACGCAAAGAAAAAGATATCATGAAAGGAAAGCGAGCAAAGAGGAAGAAAAACAGAAACTGAGAGCCAGCTGTCTGGAAGGAGACAAGAAAAGGATTTGAGCAATAAATGGATTTGAGTCACAATATGTGTTCTGTCTTGTTTGAGTCTTCTTTTATGATAAATAAGGGTGGAAACTTGTGCTGCATGTAGCTGATTTGAAGGCCATCCATCACTCTCCGCCGTCGTGCTGTGCATGACGACGGTGCTGGCTTGGAGAGGCTGGAATGAGACATCAGGGAGTGTCGGGGCTCTACCTCGGCCTCGCCCATCCATCACCACAGGCCAAACACACACAGATCTGTAGCAGACAGCTAACTACCATTAGGAGTACACAGGAGGAAGAGGTCCTCAACACACCATTAGTCTCTGGCGCGTCTTCCTCTCACTGGTTCTCACATCTTATTTGTTTTCCCGCTGCAGTGTGGCCAACTTTGGCTGTGAAATAAACACTTGGATGTCTGATAGTGAATCTGGGTGGTTGATTTCATGGGTGGCTGATTTCATGGCTAACTGTGTTTTTCCATGCTGTGTTCTTGGAGCTTTATCATAAACTTGCAGTGGACATCTAGCAGGATGCTGGGCTGCAGAATGACT
Organism: Lates calcarifer; assembly: GCF_001640805.2. Classification (NCBI taxonomy): domain Eukaryota; kingdom Metazoa; phylum Chordata; class Actinopteri; family Centropomidae; genus Lates; species Lates calcarifer. The sequence goes on along the minus strand of NC_066848.1, from coordinate 2,324,719 downwards.
CTGTTTGAGTTGTCAGTCTGCTGGCTGGCAAGGGCCGACGCTGATAATGCCGGTGTAGAGTGTGAGCGCTGGGGTGGTCAGCGTGGGCTGTGGCAAGGCTGGCGGTCCACCACCAAGCATGGCTGGACTCACTCAGCCACTATCAGGGCAGTTACTGGCTTTGGGAGGTTGCAGCCTTCTGCAGAAACCATCCTCAGACCAGTCGGTCACGCCTGCTGGACTTTATGTGGAGGGGTGACACAGGGTGAGGGAGGGTACCAATGTGAGTTAGATGTGATGATGCAAACAATCCAAGAATCTCAGAGACATCCACAGGGAAAGAGAACTAGAGCCTTCCACATTGTTCTGTAAAGATTACACTTTAAACTGTTGATATCAAACAGTTGCTCTAGTGGTAACAGGATAGATGAGGAGAGCCAGTGTGACATCTGTTTGAAACCAAAAAGGATTAAAGTCATCCAGTCAACCTCTCTCCAACCCAGTAATACTCCGCACAGTGGTGACTTCTTCACAGATGAAGTTACAGTGGAAAAGAGTAAACATAAAATGGAACATCATCCCACTTCATAACCAGTGGTGCTCAACCTTTCTGGCTTGTGACCCCTTAAAGTGAAGTAATGTCTCAGTGTGACCCATCGTGGCAGGTTGTGGTTTTATTGTGGATGTGAAGGGATTTTTCCCTCTCTGATTGATTGGGTTTTCATGGTCCAAAGATCTAAAAATGTCCAGTATCTGGGGTTCTCTGGTGGCGTGGGGGTTGAAGCACTGACCACGAGCTGCAGCGTCCATTTCACGTCCAGACGGAGACCTTTGTTGCTTCTCTCTTTCCACATTTCCTCCACATATTTCTGTCCAGAAAGATGAGGGATGAGTGTTGAGACTTGGACACAGGCTGTTCTCATGAAGCCAGCAGTCAGCTCTGCAGTGTCGGGATGCTTTTTGTGTTTTACTAAATTATGTGATAGACAACAAAAAAAAAAGCCCAGAAAGAAAAAAAAATCAATCCAAAAAACTCCTGTTCCCTCCCTCGCAGCTCCTCTTCCGATGTGTTTGAACGGGCCTCTCCTCTCTGATCGCCCCGAGAAGATTTATGAGCAGGGTTGACAGAGTGGGCTGCCCTCCCTCCCTCTTTGGCCCAGGGCGATGCTGCCTTCCCTGCCAACCCTCTTCCAGGTGCATGTAGCCCTGAAGCTCTACTCGTCTGAATGCACAGAGCTGCCACCAAACCTCATCTCTCACTTCATTTGTAGGATGTCAGACACAACAAATTTTTTTATTACTGATCATCCCTCCCTCCTCATAGAGGTCTTGCCTTGCCCTTTCTTTTGATAACAGATTTTTATGGCTTACCTTTAAGTGAGGGCTTTGATTCCCTGCTTTGTGCTGCAGAATAAGTGTGTGTGTGTGTGTGTGTGTGAGAGTGAAAGAGAGAAAGTTTGTGTCTGTTTGTGTGTAGTCGACAGAGAAGCTGAACAAAAACGTCACAAAACAAAGAAAAACTGAATGAAAAATTGCAGCGTTTCATATGTGCAAATATTTTCATTCTGAGAGAAAACAAAAAGAGTTTAGAGAGGTATTTATTTTTGGATATGACCAACTGAAAACAGCACCTGCATAAGCACGGGTAAAGAATTATTTATTCCATCAAACTGAATGAATCATGCAAACTTTATGTAAACCCAACTCTCACACTGTAGCAGAACAAAGCTCCCTGACTCTATCATTCACTGCTTTTTCATTCATTGTAGCAGTCACAGCTTGTTGCCACCCCCTCCCACACACACACACACACACACACACACACACACACACACCACCGCCACTGCCTCATTGTGTGGCCTGGCGAGGAGGTTTCATACCACGGCAGAAGATACAATGGTGGCATTGACACAGGTGATCCGATGCGTTCAGCCAGGAGTCTCCATCCTTGTTTCTCTTTTCATGGCTGAGTAAAACATCCTCAGAAGGGATTCCAGGTGAATGCCTGTGCAGGTGTTGGCACAGACAAAGAAAAGATGAAGCGTCAGTCAAGTCTTCTCCAGCCCTTCAAACAAAGACAAATCATGGCTGCATCCTGACAGGCTTGTAGTGACACTGCCTCATCTTTGTTTTTGCGATGTGCTTATGAACCCCTGATAAAAGATTTAAAACAGAATTAACAGTGTGTAAGGCTTCAGCAATGGACACCTGTGTTTGGTGCAGTAGTCTGTGTTTATAAAACATATTTGCCCTTACACGAGCTCCAACCCTTAGTCTCCAGGATTTACAGAATCACACCTGTTGTGGGGATTAAAATGTTTTGGTGCAGAGCTGACTGATTCCCACAAATGGCTCATTTAGCAAATGTTTTCTCTGCTTATCTCCTACTTTCCCACCTATGCAGTTCCTGCGGGTGGACCAGGATAAGGAGTGCAACATGGAATGCAGCGGAGCTCCTCGCAAACCCCTGTGCGCCTCCGACGGCAGGACCTTCACATCTCGCTGCGAGTTCCTCCGAGCCAAGTGCCGCGACCCCCAGCTGGAGGTCATCCGAGGGCCATGCAAAGGTCAGGTCATGAGTCACGCTTCAGTGCCGCCTGACGCTCTCAAATGTGCAGAGAGGGTCACAGTAGAAACTTGTGGGTTAAATTCATTTCAGCATAATTGATTCTTTGAGTGCTGGGAGGACGAGTGGGGTTGACACACTGAGAGAGGATTGGTGGGAGGGTTGCTGCTGCCTCGCTGGGTTCATAATTTCACACCATTTGCACTGATGGATGAAATGAACGTTAATTTGTCAAAATACTCCACTTGTTTTGTTTGCAGCGGAAATAATTTTTGTTTTCTTACGGATTTCATGCCTCGGTGTAACAGCCTCACGGGACCGACTACTTCCTCACTGATGTGAAATGACCTCAGCTCGGTGAAAATCAAATTATGATGCAGAGGCGAGGGCATTTCAATGAAATATCTTGACAAGAATTAATGGTCTCATTTTCATCGTACTAGATGTAAAGCTGTACATATGTGAGCGATGGAGGAGTGGAGCTGAAAAGCAAAAGGGGAAGGAGACCCAGTGAGGTCAGGCAGCTCACAGACTCCCTCATTGTTAGTTGTCGTAGGAAGGAATAACCCATACACCCCAATGCTGCAGCCCTGAACCCTCTCACCCCGCCCCTCTCACTAACTCTATACTGCTAGTTCATTGCTCTACAGACCGGGGACAATGCTCCATTCTTACATATTACAATATTAGATCACTAATGCAGGGAGCGTGAGCAAAAGGGTTTGCTCAGAGAGAAGTCTCATATGATGGAAAAGCATTCCGCGATTTTATCCCCGCGCTGCGTCTCTATGGCAACGCCTTTAAGCGGACATCTGGATGTGGCGGACAGCGCCGGGACACAGAATAGAGGATTCCAGCTAGGAGGCTGAAAGGGACGAGAGTCCATGAAAGTCGTATTGTATGCGTCAATAACTCGGGGTGTATAAGGGTTCGGACCCCCCTCTGCTTCTGGACGGCCGGGGTGAAAGACACAGCAGCAGCAGCAGTGTCAGCACCCGAAATAAACCAGAGGGCTGATCTGGCCTAAAAGCACAGAGATGGGATTGTGTTTAAGGATGGTGAGACTGGCACCACATTTGTTTTCTATCACTGCGCTCAGATGATTCAAGTGTCCTGTCATTTTTTCCAGTCAGCTTTTTGGTCGGAGCCCCCTGGAGAAGGACGATGGTTTTGGGTTTTTCCACTGGAGCTAACTTTAGAGCTCCTCAATTCGCTGTTTTCCCCCATCCGGAATATCCAGCGTCTTTCCCCCCCTCTCCTCTCCAGTGACAGTGACACAGACACACACACACACACACACACACTACACACACCCCAGACTGAGAGAAACCAGTGCACATTCCCCTGCATGTGTCTAATGGACAGTCTACTGAAAGACATGCCAGCGACATGCAGCCTCCTGACCAAACTGGTGAACGTTTTTAAACTTAGCATGAGTCATTGTTTTAATTTGATTTGAACCTGCCAGCCAGACGAGCACTGCGTGGCAGCTAATGTGTCACATCAAGTTACCATCAAACCCATCGCTGCCCAACTTTTCCCTTAGAGTTTGCACAGCTGGTGCTGTTGGCCAGGTGAGATGAAGCAGCTGCGGAATGACGGGATGAGCCATCGCTCTGACAGAGGGATGTGAAAAGACATGAGGTGCTCATAGGTGAAACGTTGCTGACCCTCATTTATATCAACAAATACTTAGAGAACGGCTCGGGCTGAACTGAGGAGACGGTCGAGGTTTAGGAGGAGAGTGAGACAGACTCAGAGACATTAAAGAAGGGTCAGGTTTTCCCTGTGCATCAGCCCTTTTCTTGGGTGACTGGAATGTTCTACAGGAGCAGCACGAGCTGCTTCGCTCAGTAATGGCTTTACCACCAGGCACTGTGCAGGCTTGCCTGACGTGCTCCTAATAAGGCCGGGGGTGTTGGTTCTATTCCCAGCCACACAAGTATCTGCCGCTTCCGAAATGTCTTGAATTGTTTCCCCTTCGTCTCTCTCTCCTCTCTCCCTGCATTTTTCTTTCATTCTTCATCATCTGTGAGATTCAAGATCTTCTGTTGACTTTTTAAGTATGTCGGTTTCATAGTTGTGCAGCATAAGAAAATAGTTGAGCTGTGTGGTTGAATCATGGGTCTCTGTGATGTGTAGTGATTCTGGTGATTTGTGGTGCTCCTCAGATACATCCAGATGTGTAGCAGAGAAGAAGTACACAGAGCAGCAGGCCAAGAAGCTTTTCCCGCAGGTCTTTGTGCCCGTGTGCAACCCTGATGGTACATACAGCGAGGTAACAGAAAACACAACATGAGTGATACTTGTTTTAAATATGACGCACAACACTACACAAAAGACTCCTCTTCTTCTGAATGGATTTTATTGTTAATGAGTTTGTAACTGTGCTCCTTCTCTTTTCATTCTTAAAGAGGCCTTTCCTGGTTCAGTTTGTACTGACTTTGTGTTTACATGCTGTTTTAATTACAGGTTCAGTGCCACAGCTACACTGGATACTGCTGGTGTGTCACACCCAATGGCCGACCCATCAGCGGCTCAGCAGTGGCCAATAAAAAACCTCGATGCCAAGGTGGGTGAAACCCCCGCAGCAACTTTGTCAAAAGAAATGGGAAACGCTGTATGTGCAGTTCATTTTGTAATAATCCCAGTGTTTGACATTGAAAATGCGGTTTCTGTAATTTTATGAAGCAATGATGATAAATCGAATTCAACACTGGAGAGCATGACATTCCTTGTTTGTGGGGGGGGGTGTAATCTACAGTCCTGTGGGAAAGTGGTCAGCGACTGGACTGATGGCCACAGGGTTTGTGGGCCACCCGAGGACTGAGCGTTGCTCAAGGCATGGGGCTGCGGTGTAAATAAGCCCAGTATAAAATCCTTGCTGCAGAGTTGAGCAACAAAATTAAACTGTGAGGAATGTAAGTGCTCTTGGAGGATGGCGACTGCCAAACAATCAAATAACCAATGCCACATGTCCTCACTGTGAGTCTCTGTGGGGCTGCCTTGGAAGTTGCTGCTGTCTCACTAGTGAGAAAGTTCCAGAGGCAGAGGTGGTAGCAGCAGTGGTTATAAGTGACAGCTGTATTTTAATTATAGCTGTGTGCATGATGTTTCAAAAGTTAATAAAATACATCTCCATTGACATGCTGTGTGTTAGTGATCAGAGCCACTAAATTAATGACTTTGTAAAATGAAAAGGCAGAGAAGAGTTTTCCACTGTGGTTCACTGTGCACTCACATCTGCTGGCTGTTTGTTCTTGTGCCACTGAATAAGGCCAAAGATTTGTAATCGTTTTTTTTTTTTTTTTTATGTCGCACAAAAAACGTGGTGTTGAAATGTTAATTCATTTGAACCTGTCGCTTTTCAGGATCAAAACAAGAGAGAGCTACCACGAGAGAGCCAGGTAAAGCAGGTGAGACTTTAATTCAAGGGAAATTTATTCTCCTTTATATGTGCATGTGTGCTTTCATGTTTGTCCATGTGCAGGTGAGTACCTACCTAAGCGTGCATGTACATGTGTGTATGTGTTCGTTTGTGTCTCTGTCTGTTTGCCTGCATCTGTGTCGGAGATGTGCGGTGCGGGTCGCCTGTTAAGGCTTGTCTCTCTAATATTTTGTCAATCTGAGAGAGTGCACGCAGCCTGAAGGCTGATATAAAAGCAGTCTGTTACTGAGTAACAAGTCGAAGGAGAGAGGCTGCGGTGAGCTTTAATGTCCACCGCCAGCAGCTACAGCGCCTATAACCGCCTGTTGTCTTTACCAGGCAGCCAAACGTCCAGGGAGCAGCCAGAAAGGAGGAACACATTATCAGAAGCTCTTCTCTGACGTTATGTTTTCATCTTGGTTCTTTTTCAGCAACAGTGTCATAAGATACAAGGAAATGTTCACACTTTATCCTCCACCCTGCTTTCACTCTGTCTCTCATCAACAGCCTCCTTCTTCCAGATATAGAACCACTAAGTTTCCCTCCAGCTACAGATACTGTATATCTTTCTCTCATCTTTTAAGAGATGTTTGTTTTACTGATGTGATTTGATTCTCAGAGAGAGAAAAAAAAGTGTAATTTGTGTTGATTCAGATTGATTCCTTATGTGATTGTGTATGTGTGTATGTGTGCATGTGTTTGAGAGAGAGAGAGAAAGTGTGTATTCATCCACTTGTGTTTGTCACATGAGTTATTCCTGTCAGTGTGACATTTACGTCTGCGCCTCTCTCTCTGTAAACAGTCTTGGGTATAGTGTCTGTCTGAACGCGGCCAAGTCATTACACATAGATCAAGTGGGAATGCAGAATTTGAGAGAGAAGGCGGGATGGTGGGAGAGGGAATGAGGACGGAAAGGAGGTGGAGGGGTTGCGCGAGGGGTTGTGGTTCAATCTGAACTGGTTGGATAAACAGGGTGGTGAAAAGCAGAATAAACTGTAGATTTGTGGTGTGCTGGCACTGAAAATAGCAGTGATTGCATCAATATTTTGATTCAGATGAAGCCCATCAGTACCTAAGCATTCCACAGCAGCCATCGCTGCACTTTTATTATCAGGATATTGTTAAAGTTAAACGTTAAATGCTTTACTGTGAACACAATTCTGGTGCTCGACTTGACAAATTCATTCACATGCTGGAGTCATATGCAGCCGACGACTGACAAACAGCAGTAAAACTAATGCTGTATGACCACAAATAGCGCGGGGGTTTCCTGGCAGATGCTAAAAGAGGTGTTACAGTCATGTAAAAGGCCACAAAGTAAAGATAGGTCATTAGTGGTTTATCGTAAATCCAAATCATAAATACACCATTTTGAAATGGCATTTCCATCCGTTAAGTGAGCAAAGTAATAACATGTCTGCCTCAGTCAGTCACACGCTGACTGTATGTATTTTTATCCACTAAGCATGCTTGAGAAGATGAATGGCTGGCTAACAAACTTGCATTAAATGTAAAATCCTGATTTTTTGCAATGGAGAATTCATTGTTAAAGAAAAGAGGTTTAAGCTTAATCTGTGTTTGTGGAGCCACCCATTACAGATGGCCTGACTCATGCATTAACAGAGCTTTACTTTGAGCAGAATGAGTGACCCACACTGAGGTTTACCACACCTACGGCCGTGGTTTCACCCTAAGCAGCTCAAAACCTCAGTCCCTGTCTCCCTCCTACCGCAAATCATACAAACAAACAGAGAGCGAACAAACACTGAGCTCGATTCTCCCACTGTTAATTGGTTCGTCTTCAGACTTGGCTGCTGCATTCCTCACCCCTTGTGTCTCTCCCACCTTCACACAGCTCTCTAAACTCAAATGCAGGTGATGGAAGGATGGAGAAGAACATCAGGGACAACTGGTCCTCATCCTTTCCTCATTCATTATAACTGACCTCAATCTGTCCTCCATAGCATAATGATCTCCCTTGTTGCATGAAGTGAAGCCATGGGAATATATGACCACTATACTTCTAGTTTTCACCTCTTTCAGTTTTCAACACACACACACACACCTCTCTAACTCTCCTTCTATCCTCCTTGGCCGGGCAATGTGCAAATCTGACACAGTTAAGTTTCTCTATTCTAGCTTACTCTCGTAATTGTAGTCTCCTTGCAAATATTCTCCATTCTAAATGCAGATGAGACTGGCCTAGTGGTGGATCCACAGCCTCCTGCAGATGACGAAGGTGAGTTCTTATCCCTCGCACTGTGAGTAAAAAAAAAGTTTGATACTGCGCCTGTGTTTACTGAGACGCCGCCGACTGACTCGAAAAGCAAGGCACCAAAAATGACCTTAAAAGGGAAGAGGAGCCTGCACATGAGGCAGCTACAGCCGTGTTCAAAAAATAGTCACTGGGGGAAAATGTGTTAATAAAACAAGTTTAAATTGAAGATTTGATGCAAAATAAAGGAAAATAATTTCAGTATGAAATGTATTTTTGCTCATTTTTTCCCCATACTTTTTATTTTGAAGCGAGACTGATATTTTTATTGAATAGCATCAATTACAGGATATTTAGTAAAGTTGTTATGTTACTCAGTATCTATCTAATATTAGCTAGCTAGCCATAAGCTACTGGTCATACCAAATCAAGTAAGTTAGCAACAAAGAGCCTGAGTGTTAACATGATCAATATAACGTTTTATTTCTTATGTCTTCTACTCCACAAAACCTTTGAGGAAAATACTAAATGTACGTCTTACTCCTGTAAATGTATCTGACAGCTCTGGTCACTGGTTATATTACATGTTAAAATGTTTCAGACAAAATATATCATCATGTTTAAAATCTGATGCGTTATCACAGACAGAAATAACCAACTCCATATAAAGTAGCAGCTGCAGCATTAACAGGCTATTTCCATGATAATTCATTAATAATAATTACAGGTGTGATAAGATCCTAATCCTCTGAAAGGGCTAAATCTGCCTGCTGAATGTATCTACCTTTGATAGTTAAAGTGTGCTTCGCTGTAATGCTGTTAACAGAGTATTTCTGTATTGTCGTAATGCTACACTCATTTCCTTCCTGACTCCGAATGGCTGCAAAAACAACTTCCTACATTTCTAGTCCTGTAAAGATTATCTGTCACTGTGAGGGGGAGGCTATCACATTTAGCTTTTGAGCACTTTTATGACTCTTTTTATATTTTCAAAGAGGTAGTGTTTTATGATTTCATTTTACTGTGATTATTTGATAAGACAGGAGGAAACTCGCAGCCCTAGTTTGCCCACCTCTCTTTCTGCTGCTATATATCTGGTCACAGCTGTCATATGCAATTTACTGTCCACATCCACTCCAGCAGTTTGAGAGTCGATAACCTTGATGTGCATTTTACAGTCTGTGATTTTTGGAACCACCAGGTTTGGCTCAGATGATAAACGAGTGTGTTTTCAATTGAAGCTAATAAAGCTGTCTTGATGATTTCTTTCAGACATCATTTCCCAGTACCCCACTCTGTGGACGGAGCAGGTTCGCAGCCGACAGAACAATAGAACCAGAGCACCATGTGAGTTTCAAAGACCACTTTTTCTTTAATGATGGCGATCGGGTGTTTGGAAACCTCAACTGAAAGCACGCTCTGTGTTTTTCCTACTTGTGTGAGCAATCATGGTTTGAGGCTGTTCCTGTCTTTTAAGGACAGATGGTGGGTTGTGAAACCAATACATCTTGGTGTTGGAGTGCGTCAGGCTTTGAGGATCTGCTTCTCTGTGGTTCTTCGCGTTGCAGCGTATCTGTAATTATCAGCACATGGCACAAACACAGGATCTCCTATTCTTTTGGCTGGTCCGCTCTGCTCTCCTGCTGCACACATGCACATTTGTGTTGTACAGATAAGTTGCCTCTTTGGTCTTTGGGGAAATATGTTGCTTTTTGCATAAATTTCGAGGCCAGCCTGGAGATGAGAACCCTGAGTGCATATGCGCATTTGTGTGTGAATCCAATTATCATAATTTACAACCAATAAAAAAAGCCTGAGAAATGCAGCATTGATGGTTTTGATTACCATGTGCTCTTTGGGGTATTGGGGTGAAAAAAAAAAACACCCTCCCCAACAAAGAGAGCCCATACGGAGGAACTGGAGCGGAGAGAGTCGGTTGAGAAAGCGGGGAGGCATTTCATTTGGTCTCTTTTGTGTGGGTAAAGATCTCTAATGAAAATAAACAAAGAAAAGGGATATCCATAATCCCGCAGTAGCTTCCGAGCCTTGAGGCGAGCAGCGAAGAGAGGGAGAGATTGGTGATGAAAGCCCTCATGGCCAGAAGAGCTCTACTTCCACCCCCGAGTTTAATACCCAAATCTCTGTTGGAGAGCTGCACTGCAGAGACGGAGGCTGCTGCACAGGGAAAAAAAAACGTCTGATTAGATCCTGCTGAGGCTCTGCAAAACCCCATCATCCTCCTATCGAGACCGCTGCTTTCTCTGTACGTCCGGATGAAAGAAGCGCTGCGTTTTTCCCCTGGGGAATTTTGAACGTGTAAACATACAGATCCCTGGTACTTTACAGCACACAGCAGTAGTGTGTCACTGTGTGTAGGTGTGTGAAGGCAAAGGCCCGAATGACCACTGCTCTGCTTTTGTCTGTCTGTCTGTCACACACATCCACAGAGGGCAGTTGAGTGTCCAAATATTTACTTAACTTGGGGCATAGGGAGCTGTACGTAGTCATTAGCCGTTAATGTCCGTAAACAGTGCCACGGGGGGCTGATATAGCAGTCTACACACACTGTCTCCAAGCACTCATCCTCCTCCCCTTTGTCTGCCTCCTCCTCCTCTGGGATTTCACAGCAGTGGTTAGAGTGTAATGAGAGAGCAGCTGTATTCATCTTGCTTTTAAATAGAAATTAATTCATACATACTGCATGTTGTATGAGTCCAGGATGTGTTCGGACTGACTCCAACAGCTCCTCGTCCACATTTGTGTTTGTCCATCTGTCTGTGTCTGTATGTCTGGTATTTGCCGAGTCACACAACCTAGACCACCTAAGTGAACGCTGTCTTTCCAGGCGGTGTGTGTGTGTGTGTGTGTGTGTGTGATCAATCCACTTGTGCCTCCGCTGATTCCTGTATAACCTCTGACCCCTCTGACCCCTCTCTCTCTCTCCAGCCTCCTCATGTGACCAGGAGCAGCAGTCTGCCCAGGAAGAGGCGCGGCAGCATAAGAACGATGCTGTGTTCGTTCCAGACTGTGCCCAAGGAGGACTGTACAAGCCAGTCCAGTGTCACCCCTCCACCGGCTACTGCTGGTGTGTGCTGGTGGACACCGGACGGCCCATACCTGGGACCTCCACCAGGTGGGAGAGAGTTCACCTATACACAGCTTATGTGTTGTACTTTCACCCTAATTTACAAAGATTCTTGGAATTTATTGCTCAGTTCTTTGTGGCAAACAAACCAGACAGTTGCTAAACAAAGCAGATAAGCCACCCTAAAGTTTCACACCCTTTGTTTGTCTTTGAACCGTGCCGAACATTATCTTTCCTCAGGTCTGTAATCAGGCAAACTTTACAGAAGATTCTCTATTTAGGAGAAAGTGTTAGAAATAAAGCAACTCTCCAACAACAGAAAGAAGCTTCTGTGTTCGAGACTCAAAAACAGAGTGTGATATAAGCCATAAGCCCGCAGACAGACATCTCCACTGCCGATGAGACGGAGTGACTCACTGGTCTGGTAAGCGGCAGGTCAGGGGTCAGTCAGACTGGCAGAGCGGGGCACTGGTGCACTCTTATTGAGCAGCGAGGCTGGGTATCAGATTAACAAGGCTCCAGGCAGAGTGCCAGACAGCACATTAGCACACATATGGAAGCGTGGATTTTCCCCCGTCTCTCTCCTTGTCTCAGGCCAGCTTTTGGCCCAGTCGCACAGCAGCAATCGGGACTCCACCAGCTCTCCAAGGGAGGCCGTGAAAGCTTCCTTGTGTCCCACGCTCTCTGTCTGCCTCTCTCCCTCTATCTCTCTCTTTCTCACCGTCCCTCCCCCTTTCTGTCCTCATAGCAGCCCCAAATCCTTCCCCTCTTTTTGGATGTGTTTCACAGCCCCTGGTTTGCCACAAAACAATTATTTGAATCCCTGAGATTTAACCATACGGGGGTAATTGGAAAACATGGGATTCCTCTCTGATTTTACAGCGAGGATAGTTTTACTATTATAAACAATTCCTTTCAATCCATTTCACTTTGAATTAATTGGTATTTTCTCTCTCTCTGTCACAGGTATGAACAGCCAAAGTGTGACGGCAACGCCAGGGCCCACCCAACCAAGCCTAAAGACCATTACAGAAGCAGACATCTCCAAGGTAAGTCTCCAAAGACTCAGTCTCTGTTTTTCCTCTCTGTTGAGACCACATGGTGAAGTTCTTCAGCAGTTGGCCTCGAACTGCTGCCGCGCTTCCAAGGTTGTGATAACAGTGCGTGCGTGTGTGTGTGTGTGTTTGTTGACATCATTAGCACTGTTGGTCAAGGAAATGCTTGATAAAGAGTTGAGGATTGCCAGATACTGCCCCTCACTGGTCAATAAGCCAGGAGACAGAGACGGATCGGGGAGGGGAGGATTAATCTTCAACTGACACAGGAGATGGAGGATAGATGGAGGAGAAACAGCAGGGAGGAGAGGTAGAGATAACGGATAATAGGATGCCAGAGACAGGTAGTGATAGAAAAACTGACGACAGTGTAGATAAGTAAATTGAGGGCGGCAGGGGAGGTTGGGGGTGGGTTTAGTTACAGGTGAGACTTGTGAGGATTTGTCACTTTAAATTCAGCAAAAACCCCAAAACAACGTTTGTTTACATTCAGGGAACAAAGGAGGAGGTCAGGGTGGTTGAATGGGTCAGTCAGTGTCGACACGGAAAGCCAGAAAAACTTAAATGATTAAACCAGTTTTGAACAGGTCTATTTTACCAGCTGTTTGCTCACCAAGAGCTATCCACCAAGTGATATCATGAGACGGGACAAGGCCGCGGTCTAGCTGGTTAGCATGCTAGAAAAGAAGTGAGAGAAGTAGAAGCAGGAGACAGCTCTTGGTGAGTAAAAGAATGACGTTTCTAGTCTGGTAAGTAAACAGCTGTTAATGCTAACGTTGGCTATGTAGCGACAGCAGAAACTTACATATAACACCTTTTAATGCAGCTGTCTACAGCATCTATTGTAATGTGAAAATGAAGATAATTGCTTTCCCAAACTGAGCTGCTTCCAGATTCAACTTTGACCTTTTCTGCTCACCATAGTTTTGCACAGACACAGTTGTACAGTGCAGTGGATTGTGCGCATTCAGCTTTGTTTTCATTGCATTTATAAATACTAGATGATAGAAATCATTATATTTGATTATATCAATAATTGCATGACTTGTCATAAAACCAGTGCAAAGCAGAGTTATACAACCAAATCACAGTTTAAAGCTGAACGGTGCTTGGCAAATTTGCACTTTTTTGGTGGTTTGGTAAACACGTTAATAATCCAGCAGCATATGAACAGAGCTGCCACTGTTCCCGTCCCATCCATAACTGTTTATGTAACAGTTTGCCGGGCCAGAGCTGTGCTCTCTGCTCGCAGGTGCTGCATTTAGCAGCGGAGCAGCACTCTGTCTCTGCAGCCAGGACTCTTGTATCGTGTGTATAAAACAGGGAGATAGACAGTCACAGAAATGTTACTCATCTTTGCCTTCCAGTGGCACTGGAGGTGTATATTATTGCTAATATATTGAGTGGGAGAAATTACAGTGTCTGTCAGCAGAAAGTGTGTGGTGCTGATGGAGTGGAAACTACAACGATCCCATGACAAAGACCTCAAGCCCAACCAAACACCTTTTTAAACACCGTGTGGTGGGACAGAAAACAATATGCTTATTCAGCCATGCAATCACCCAACACTAATGTTCACACAAGAACACAGACTTCATTCTAAACCTGTCAAAGAAACCTGCACCGTATCAGCTTGGTCTCCCGTCATAAAATATGCTGAGACACAGTCAAAAAACACAGCAACTTGTTTTCTTTACGAGCAATTGCATCAACGGCTGTAAACCCTGTTACTGTACGAAGCAGGGATAATTATAAACGTTGCCTTCACGCTGCTGCAGCCTATTTGCTGTTGAAGCGCTGGTGTTGAGAGGTTTATGGGGCGAGATGCAAGAAAGGAGCAACTTGCTCTGAAAGCGGCAGGAGAGGAAAGCGGAGTATTTGGCTAGCTTTCTCCCCAGAGCGGGATCACGGGATAGCGTTGGGGCAGGCATTTCAGAGCTGCGGCTGTGAGTGCTGACAGGGCTCTGCCCCATGTGGCTCCGTAGGAAAACACTGCCTCTTATTGACAGTAACACACAGGCACACACATGCAAACATGCACCAACTCTCTGAAGGGCAGCACATGCATGGAGCCGTATGAATAGTGGTGCAGATGTCAGAGTTTCAACAAGAAGAAATGTAATCGTTTGAGGCTTTCTCAACTTGATTCCATCCTGTATCTGTCAGACTTGGGCATTACACAATTATAATCATTATGGAATAAGACAGCAGACGTTTGCTGCTGCAGCCTTGAGCCGAACGGAAAATGTCCAGACTCAGTTTCCTTTGAATGACAGCAGTAACATTTGTGTCCTGCCCCTCAGTGAAACAGTGTCCAGACAGACAGAAGCTGATCTGTCCCGCCCCCACAAGAAAACCTTTCGCTGCCAAGAGGAAAGGACTGCAGCCTTACCTGATGGCTTCCCATTTGAATGAGCTGCAGACAGATTCCTGCAGCATTACGGAGAGGACGTGTGCTCTCCATGAAAAACACTAAGCCTCAAACAAGTCCAACTGCCATCCCACAAATCTCTCTTCAGTCAGAAGCCAGATAAAAACACTTTGCCTTCTGAGGGTGCAATTGTGTGACTGTCTAGACTAATTTACCACAAGAGGCTCAGCAAGGCACCAGTTTGGTCATTCACAGGTGGGTCAGATATTTTACTGGGCTAGGTCCAGGGAGGGCCCACTAAAACTTAAGTGCAAGTCTGTTCAGCGTGTAAAAGAGCCTGTGGAACAGTTTGGACATGTGAGTGTTTGAGTCCTCGGCTCGGTGCAAGTTGCTAAAGTCCTGTGCTGCTTGGGAAAGGTGGAGTTGGAGGCTGGGTGCTGGGTGTTTACGCCGATGCCGGACGCCACCTGTTAGAGAGCAGCAAAGCATGCTATTATCTCCAGCACAAGAGAATCTGGCCCCGCAGGCCTGGGCCATAAAAAGAGCAGCAAACTGCAGAGAATTTCTTCTCCTCCACAGGCAGAATAGCAGAGGGAAGTCGGACTGTGAGAAAGCAGGGGAGAGCCGGGAGAGGAATCCAGGAATCTCTCCGGCCTCCATAGCCCTCAGCTCTTCCAGAACAACCTTGGCGTCCTCACTCTTAAAACTCTACGGCCTAACACACAATTACTATTATTAGGGTCATTCCACTCCAGTTGTCCCTCATTTTAATTTTTTTCCCGTCATTCTGTGTGTAATAAGGCTTCTCTGTTGGTTTTAGTTGGCTGCTTAATGATAGACTTTACCTTATAGTTTTATGGGCTTATTATGTCAGTCTCTTCTCTGGCCGACGTTTCAAATAGTAATCCCACCACACATCGAAGATCAGCTGTCGTCTGTCAATCTCTGCATGCATACCTTCAAATCAGACACCCCTCAGACACAATCCTAAGTAACACTGTGTCTGTCAGAGCTGTGTTAAGTCTCCTTGATGTCTCAGGTGAATCTCAGGTTGCTGAATGGAGCCTCTTGTCCATACATACGACATTCAGTAACATCTTCTGTGCCTCCAGCTGTCAAAACCACTCCGGGGCCTCCGGGATGATTGGCAGGTACCCTCTTCCTCCTCCAGATGAGGGGAGGTCTGACACTCTATGAGTGGTAGTAAAAGACGACTGTGAGAGTCTTGTTTGGGTTTATTTTCTCCTCTGCCGTCTCTATGTGCTGCTCACGTTAAAACTACGCCGCCTGTTACATGACGTCCCTCCCCAAACATTTATTAGGCCACCTATGACGGCAGCATTCCACTTTACAACACATGTTGTGATGCTGTGGACTGGTGGAGGATCATTTTTGTGTGTTTGCTGGCTCACGCAGGTATCTGTGGTTTATTTTCCAGGCTGTCCCGGGGCAAAGAAAACGGAGTTCCTGACAAGTGTTCTTGATGCGCTGTCGACAGACATGGTGCACGCCGTCACAGATCCAGCATCTGCCGGAAGGTATGACATGTGTTCATCTGATAGCGATTGATTGAACTCCAGTGACGTGAGTTATTTTAAATGAAATGAATTGATATCTGGTGCTTAGGATGGCCGAGCCCGACCCCAGCCACACCCTGGAGGAGCGGGTGGTCCACTGGTATTTCAGCCAGCTGGACAAAAACTCCAGCGGGGACATCGGAAAGAAGGAGATCAAACCTTTCAAACGTTTCCTGCGCAAGAAGTCCAAGCCGAAGAAGTGCGTGAAGAAGTTCGTGGAGTACTGCGACATCAGCAACGACAAGGCGCTCTCTCTGCAGGAGCTGATGGGCTGCCTCGGGGTGACCAAAGAAGAGGGTGAGTCAGAGAACACACATCCACACATCTAGGACCAGTTAAGACATTTTACCTGCAGTGTTCCTCATAATATAGTTTAATTTGTCTCACAGGGGCCAAACCAGGAGAAGGCTTATCTTCCAGTAAACTAGTAAGTAAACCACCCTCCATGCTGATGGATGAAATGGCTGTAGGAGACATCGGTGGCGCAGCTGCAGCCTAGCTGAAATATTGTTTTAGCTCTGTTAGTTTTGACTGAGTCTGGTATTTACAGTCATTAAACAAACGGCGGCATGTGTCAGGCTGATGTCACTTTGACTTCCTCTTCCTCAGAATCCCTCGAAGAAGCAAGGCTAAGCCAGCAGCTGAGATTTCCCCTCCCGCATGGAGAACCTGCCCTCACCAATCGGCAATAATGGAAACCATAGTATTTGCACTTTGTACTTTAAAAAAAAATGTAAATTCACTTTGTAGAAATAAGGTATTTAAACAGACTGCTGAATCTGTGAATGATGTAGTTAGCTTTTTATGTCCTGACAAACAAAATTATTTAACACATACAATGTATGTGTCCTTTGTGTGTCTAAAAAGTATACTTTTCAGAGTTGTACAAGTTTTAATGTTTGATGTTACATTTTGTGCCCCTTCCCCCTTTGTACTTTTCTTCTCATTGATGATGTTAAAGTGGATACTTGCTACGTGGCTACAATAATTTAGACCATCCCATCTCTCATGTACTGACCTATAGCATCTGTTCCTGTGCTTTGTACAGCAGTTTGAAAGAATGTTTTAAACGTACATCATAAAAACGTCCTACATGTTCACATGTATTCATGTTTATTAGAAATAAAGAACTCTTTTATACATTCTGTGCTCTGTCAGTCTTAATTAACTCTGTGAATTCCTTTTGTTTCTCTCTAATCCAATTAGCCTTCTATGTTTTCCTTCTCGTCGTATAAATCTTGTAATCTCTTTGCCGTTTTGTGTTTTCTCGCTGTGTCTTTAATAAAACACCTTGTTGACACAGTCTTTAGGAGCCAAGCGTTAGTCATACATAGCAAAGGTCGTGTATCATCCCATTTTCAGACAGCGTGCCAGTTTCCCCTGAGGCAACATTTTAGAATTGGAAAAACGGATGGTACTTATTTCTGTTCTCGTCACAGATTTCCCACGAAGACTGAAGACAGATAAATGGACCGATCTCGGCTGTGTGTCGTACGAGTGCCCATTAAAAGGGTGTTACATGAGCCTGTGCATGTGTGTGTGTGTGTGTGTGAACATGTGTATTTGCATTGCATCTATACAGTAAACGTACGCCTGAACAGTCAGCGAGGTTTGAATAGATTCTTTCTTAACAGCGTTCAGCTCAGGGCGACACGTTACAGTACTGTACATTGTTCCTGCCTGATTATGTTGGGGCTACTAAGTGGTAAGCCGTGGCTTTTCACACAGAAAGTCTCCTATAGGGCTGAGCGACTGACCTCAGACTGACCTGCTCGCTCAGGCTTAGCCTCTAATTTATGATTAACACATCGGTCTCCTTTCCGTGATATAATCCAGCCCAATGGTCTGGTTTTAACACTGCAGGGGAACACAGGGGAGAGATTATGACTCGCTGCTCTAAGATGGTGGATTAGAGATGGATAACCTATGGCCTTCTTAAGCACTTTCTCCATCCACAGCAACAGGAAAGTTAAATCTGAAGCCACAAGTCCTAAAGCAGCAGGGATATATACGTTTTTATCCCCCCAGAAAATCCCAGCTCTTAAGTGCACTCTTAAACCAAGCTTTTATATGCATCTGAATTCATTTGGTGTTCCTTATTTGCTTGTTTAAACACAACCTTCTAATTATAAACACAGAATTCGTCTCCATCTTTTTGCAACATCCTTAATTTCCACCCATGTTCCTGGCCTAAATCCCCCTGAAGGTGATGTTAGCACCATGCCCACAACAACATTTGCTTTTCCCAAACAGCCATGTAATCTGTTAATGTGGCTGTGCTGGTTACAGGTGTAGCAGCGCAGAAGCTACACCTCACCGCTGCTCTCCTCGTCCAGCAAACTCATCAACCTTCACCTAAACCTCTAGCCAACCGTTCGACTGCCGCTGAAGCTCCAGCCTCCACCCAACACAATGCGAAAGCCTTGTCATGTGTGATTTCAGCTCCCTTGGGCTGAGATGCACGTAAACACCTTTTACGATTTGGCCTGGTGTCAAGGCATGGTTTCTTGCGAATACGTTCCCCTGATGGCTTGGACTCCTGCCTGAACTGATGGAGTAGCTGAAGAAAAGCATCCAAACCTTTTGGCCCGGTTACCAGGACCGTCTCACGATTGGCGAGGCCTCTCCCTCTCCTTCTCCTCAGTCCTGCTTCCTCACTTCTCTCGCTCACACATGCACAAACACACTCCCCGAGCACAGAGATACCATTGAGCGGGATTTGTGGGCACAGTTTGTGTGCTTTAATGGGCAAGAGGAGGCACCCAATCTCACCACTGGCAGGCCCCGCGGGCTGTGGACTCATGAAGAAATTACTGTCAAAAGCCATCATGGCTTTAATAGCCTCTGGCCCAGCCGCGGCTTCCCCCTGGCCCTTGGAGGGGCTCTGGTCTGTGGGTAAACAGAGTGAGGACGGCCTGCACCCTGGGACTCTCTCTTACTCTCTTACTGCTTCCCCTGGTGTGGCCCAAACACCCCAGCAGTCCAGCCAGCGCTCCAGGACACCGCCAGTCATTACACTCAAGAAAATTAATTGCTAGAAGAGGTTTGACTTTTTATTGGGTACAAAAGAAAAACAAGGGTGTTAAGTGTTCACACAAAGAGCCTTCTCTAAAGCTGGAAAAAGAATTTTATTTGTTGTGGGTAAGCAATAGTTGGACTTACAGAAATGTGCATATTTGTTTTCTTGCCAAGAGCTAAATAGGAAGATTGATATCACTCTCACGTCTGTACAATTAATATGAAGCTACAGCCAGCAGCCAGTTAGCTTAGACTGGAACAAACAGCTGCCTGGCTCTGTCCAGAGGTAACAACCTGCCAGCTCCTCTAAAGCTCACTAATTGACACGTTATTTTAAAATGAAGGTGTAAAAAACAGCAGGTCTTTTGCAGCCAACAAGAAGAAGAAAAGGTTCCATGTAGCTGCTGCAAAAAACACAACTTTTTTAACATCTTTGTATTAAACAAACAGGATATAAAGATTTATTTAGTGAGCTTTGGATGCACCAATAGGGCGACTGTAAACTTCACACAGAAAGCCCCTTTGGTTCCCATTTTATGCTAAAGAGAGCAGAGGAATAGAGAACCCTGGGAACGTATGATCATGTAGAACTGGATCACACAGGATCCTTTGTCTTGTTCCCATTGTGTGCTACAGAACCTAGGACCCAGGGAACATAGGAATGCTAAGCTTTATGCTAAGCTAACCTGCTACTGGATGTAGCTGCATAGTTCCCAAACTGCTGAATTATTCTTTTAAAGCAAACACAGCTGAAGTGTTTTATTAACCACAGGAGTGTGGTAAAATCGTCACTCTCTGCTCATAGCATCTGCTGTTGTTGTCCAGAGTGCTGCACAGTCATATTGGCCTTCCTCAGCTGAGATGGACACAAACAGCATTAGTGGTTCTTGCCAAAAAAGCCAACCAAGCAAGATAAAATGTTCCGCTCGAGATAGAGTGTCTGCAGTGTCGAGGGAAAACCGAGGGGAACGTCGTCTTCTGCGCTCGTAGGGTGAATTGTGAAGCTTTTCTCATTTATGTGTTCCAGCTGAATGGGGTGGCTGCCAAGTTGAGGATCTGGCCTGACATCAGAATTTCCCGGGGTGATAAAGAGAGTCTTGTTTGAATCACAGTTAATAGACAGTGGGAGAGAAAAAACTGTGATACTGAAAGAGTGATATGGGCAATTAGAGGAATGAAATTTCCAGTAGACAAGAGACAGAGTTGTGTATGCACGCATGGCCTTCGCACCTACAAACATCCATTTTACACACAGACACGCTCACAGAACAGACAGAATGGAAAGCAATTTAACAGTGTTACAGTAACATGGTGTAAAAACTTGACATAGACAGACCACTGAGCAGCTACAGCTACAATGATGGATTCTGTCCTCATAGCCTTTTCCCTCCAAAACAAGCCTGCAGCTCTGGACATAACAATATTTGCTTTCATTCTTGAATATTTGGGGGGATTAAAACCTCTGGGCCTGGGAGCTGGAGGGTGGGTGTGCATGTGGGGGGTACTCGTCCTTTAATCTCATTCTCACAGTGTCTACCTTTGACATAGCAGTATCCCATTTGAGCCTGACCAGGGCTGAGAGGGGGAGCCGCGAGGAGGAAGGGTTAGCAACGAATGGAGGGGGTACTGGAGGTAGTGAGGGAGGCAGGTGGGTAGGTGGGGGGCTGACGGGCCTAAACTCAAGGGATTAACGGGGTGACTTCTCCTCTGGAATGTTCCACTGACAGCCAAGACCCGCCCACCCACAGCTGCCTGCTACAGACAGGTGCACGGCCGAGGCGAGGCTGGTGGTGGGTGGATGGGTGGCTGAGGTGGCGAGGAAGGAGGAAAACAGACTTCCATACGTAGACGAGTGCATCCATAAACAATTCGGCCAAAGATCCGCTCTGGAGCGTTTCAAAGCTAACCGCTCCATCAACCTCAGCCGTGGCGTGGAGAGATTACACCACCTGAAAACAGGAATCTCGTTCTAATATGTAACCGTAGAAAAATAGTTGCACAATTCAAAACAACTCTTGAGGTTTACACAGTGCACTAACAGGTCATAGATTTAGAGTAAAAATGCAGACAAACACCTTCATAAGCAGATTTAAGAGTCAGCTGAACCTGTGGTCCAGTAAATGTAGAAAACCAACACTGAGCAAACATCAACTTGACACACAAGGCTCTCTGTGAACAATACCTGTGTATCTCAGTCCAGTCATTTATGCAGCATGCTGTATACAAAGCAGCATTTGGTAACACACACAACAGTAGGTGAATTCATTTGTCCTGCCATAATTTATGTTTGGGAATGTACGAGAGCTTGCCCATGCTTGCTGTGCACTGTTAAGTATTACTTTGCAGAAATGGAAGACAAAGGATTAATTTTCTGCTCTATTATTTCTATGTTACATTAATTCCATATCGGTAAATGCACCACAGTCTAAGTATCATCCTCAGGTTGTGTCGAGTAGCATCAAAGGACAATAAACACTGCTGCTGATCTACAACAATCCCACGTTCAGAAGTGAGGAAAAATCCCTCACACGTTTCCCTTTGAAGCCGCTGGGATTCCTGTAGGTAGTGCGAGTGTGATTGTGCTTCTAAGATGTTTGATTGATAGAGGGTCTGTGAAATCTGACTCTTTGTTTTGCTCTCTCTTTGGTGACCTGCCCTGTCACGTCTTGTTTTGAGAAGCAGGTAGTCTATCCAAACATCAGGTGAACACCGGGGGGACAACACGGCGCTCAGGTGGCATGACTCGAGCCTCTGAGAGGTCAGAGGTGACAGAGACAGGTCATTCTGGCATCCAGGTGGATCCTCAAAAAAACAAAACACAGGTGAGGTGTAAAATATTTCTTCTTGCACATTATTAAAGCAGTAAATTTATGGTGCTGCATTGGTCTGTCAATGCTGAAATATCTCAAGCAATTACTGGAGGGATTTCCATCAAATTTTGTACAGATGTTCGTGGTCACCAGAGGATGACGCTCACTGACTTTGGTGATCCTCTGGCTTTTTGTTTGGCTCAAAGTTTTCTGTTTTGTAGAATCTACCACATGGACTGGCACAAAAGACACTCATGGTTCCCAAAGGATGAATCCTATTAGCTTTAATTTTGTATAGACATTCATGGTCACCAGAAGATAACTCCTACTGACTTTTGTGATCCTGTGACTTTTTGTTTAGCACCAACAGAGGGTCAGAGTTTTCTCTTTTGGGATGAATTAGCACAAACTTTTGTACAGACACTCATGGTTCCCAGAGGATCAATCCTATTAGTGATAGTGATCCCTTGACTTTTCCTGCAGAGCCATCAGCAGGTCAAAATGATCAGGCACCCAGTGAAATGTGTCAAAATTAATCACATGGATTACCATGAAATTTTGTGACATTCATGTTCCCCTGATGATGAACCCTAATGACTTTGGTTGGTTTAACTTCTCCTCTAGTGCCACCATGATTTTGACACCTGTGGTTCTGTGTGAACACTCTCAAAAACTACTGGATGGATCGCCATTGAGTTTGGTGTACACATTCATGTTCCCCTCAGGATGAATTGTAACTATTGTGGCTATTACACTATTGTGTTATTATTCTTCTCATTAATATACTGTATTGTCCTCATTTCCAAGCAAAAAATATTTCATTCTATATCAAATACTTTAAACATGTTGAGCAGCAAACAACAGGAAATGAAAAGATCCCCTCACCTGGATCAAACTCAGCACCTTTTCCTTTAAGTGTTCAGATGGAGTATTCTGTATTCTGAAACCCAGGCTACTTCAGATCTATGGTGCCGTACAGTCTTTGCAATTATACAGGATGGATTTTCAGTTGGCCGCAGTAGTGAGGAAGATGGTGTTGACAAAGCAGGTGTGTCTCTGCCACCCCACCATCCAGGCTGTTTTGGGCAGATCATCCAGGCATGTGTGCAGACCACCAGGCAAGGCTTTGTACTTTCCCTGGAAGAGTCTGACTGCTGAGCTCCGGCTTTAAACAAGTCCGGGACAAAGCAGCTACTCATCACATAGCTCTCCTGCAGTCACTCACTGCACATTACCAGGATAAGATGGAGGAAGATTAATAGATCACTAAATCACACGAATCACGAACGAGCCAGATGCAACAGGAAAGCCATTCGACAGGCCAACAGTAAACACATCTCATGATTCTTTTCCTCATTAATCTTCCGTAACTCCACCTCTGTAATTGAAGTATGGTGCCCTCTATTGAAAGACTATCACTCTGCTTTGAGTGTAACAGTTTTCATTGGGTTTCTGCTCAGCCACAGTGTAATTTAAGTAAATATTTCTGAGTAAAACAGAGGACGTATATCCTCCTCTTCTTCTTCCTCCCTGCCTCTGCATATGGTTCTCATGCTCATACGCTGATTAAATTATTTATTAGATCTACTGAATCCAGCAAAGCTACAAATCATGAAGGCCTTGTGGTCACATTGTTCAAAGGTGGGGAGCAGTCAGCCGCTGTAATCCACGCTGAAATGCCCCTGAAAGAGGCTCTTGTTGCCGCCCTCCTTCCCCTCCGCCGGCTGCAAAACGTTAGAAGTCAGGTTCTGTGAATGTCCAGTGTCAGAGGGCTGCTTAAATGGCATTAGTTTTGAATGTCTGTATCAGAGCAAAGACCCGCCATTCTACTGAAGCTGCCTCAGATCAGATGTGATGAAAATGTGAGGTAGCCCAATTGTTGAGGTGCATATCACATAATTACAATGTCCACTATCAAATAGAGGTAAAAATGTGAAACAAAGAAATGCATGTGATGGAGGATGGTGTCTATTTTTATAAAATAAGTTTCTAGATTAAAATCTGAAGAACTGTGTCCACATCTTCTTTAATTTAAGACTTTCCTTCCTTTTTAATTTCTCGTTGATGTTATGACATGCCATCCATTACTGCCCACCACCACCAGTCACATTCAAAGACCCGCAGAGGTGTGGCCGAGTGATGAAACCTCCCTTTAAAGCTGGACGAGGCATGTCAACAAATGGCAAAGCATGTTATGACAAATTAGACAAGGCGATTGTGGCACTATCATGGCTTGATGACTGCACACAAAGCATTTCTTTGAGAGTTTCTTTTTTTTTTTTTTTTTCTTTACTTGGGCAGGGATTCAGTCACATCCTTTCATAGTAGGTCCTGGGGAGACACTGACACCCAGACCCACAATCACACATCACCCTCCACCCCCATCGCTCCCATGGCCCCTCCACCACCACCCCTATCAAAGGCTTAGCGTGATCTGTGGACAGATGAAGGGGAAAATGTGATTTTGAAGAAAAAAAATGAGGAAAAGAAAAAAACGTAAGAAGCCAATGAAGTGTGAGGGAACTGAGAATAGCACCGAGTTCAAGCTCTGATGGAACTGGGCCATTATGAATCAAACAAAAAGCCTGTTTCACCCCATAATTCAACACATTTCATGGAGTACAGCACACTAAGCTGAGAAAAAAGCACAGTTTGCTTGAGGTTGCATAAATTTTGAATCCATTCTTATGATATTTTTTCTGCCTAAACTGACAGGAGAAAATAAAACTCAATGATAAAAAGGAATGGGAGGTTTTTTTAAGTTGCTGGTTTGTGACTTAACAGGAAGAAACCTTGAAAAAAAGCGTGGGATGGGGGGAGGAGAGGCGGTGGGCGAGCAGGGTGATGAGGTTGATGTCGAGGATGAAAGATGTGTTGTTGAAGGAGACAGCATCTGAGGTGTCAAAGCAAACAGGACTAAGCAGAGGGGCCACAGGTGTGCAGTCTGCTCGCCTGACTGCAGACAGGCTGCAGCACAGACAGCCCTAAGCGCCCAGCGTGCATACCATACAACCCTGTGCCCTGCAGGACTCTCTCTGACTGGCCTCCTCCATCCACCTGGTTCTGCTGCACAGTGAGGGGAAGAAAAAAAAACACCCAACAAACCTTTGTTTTGGAGTTCAACACTCTAAAAATGACACATTACAACACAGAGAAAAAATGTGAGGGGCCACTTTCCATTAACATCCAAATGTTTGCGTCTCGTAAATATAATGAAGGGATTAAAGATTACCGGTCTGCATGTTTTGTATTATTTAGCTCCTCACTCTGAAGTAGGTCATCACTGTTGTTTTCCTGTTTGCAGCAGCAAAGTAACTGAAACTTTTAATCTGCTTCACTCAGTGACAGACGTCCTTAGGAAGCAGAACTGCTCTGTGTAACATTGCACAAACAGTGCAAACACCGTGTCACTGTTTTATCCTCGGCTCAGCCTCCACTTTGTCTCCTTCCTGAAACATTCAGTGTCTGATTTTTGCGCTCCAGCCCTCTTCAGTGATTTCTGTCCCTCTCTCTTACACTCCCTCTTTTTCTCACAGCCACACTGCACCCCCCCAGGTCCTCCCACCCCCCCTTCGAGGATAAGCTGTGGTTGGGCCCTGACATCCCAAGTAATTTACTAAGTCAACACAGAGTGAAGAGGGCCCGTGTGCTGCAGAGAAAGCCCCTCTATGCAACAGCCCTGGTCCCTGAGGAGACGTGGCACACCACAGCACACGACTGCCATGCGGGGTAAAAAGAATTAAGAGAATAGAGAACTATTAATACAAAATATGTATTTTGTATAGAAAGTACATAGATAATAAATATATAGGAATTTACATGTTCACATTCCAAATATTTGATGTAGTAGATTATTTCCATTCATGTAGTTTGCTGTGTGTTTTCATCACATGTTGTAATTTAAGTGAAAGTACAGAGTCCTCATCAGACCTGTTGTGAATTCACTTGATAAAATAAAATAAAATACTTACAGTTATGACCTTTGGGGATCTTTTAATGTGTATGTTTAACCTTGCTGGTGATTGAACTTGAACTTTTTTGACAGGGACAGTAAAGAGATGACAAAAGAGGAGGATGTCCTGCACCTACATGACCAGCATCCTACCCCACCCCACCCCTCCACACGCACACACACACACACACACACACCTCTACAGCTCCCCTGATGGTGATCATTTGAAAATCACACACCCTTGAGTGCAGTCCACAATGATTCACAGCTTTTAATGCATTTCACTTTGAGCTGTGTTGTGCTTTGTCTGAAGGTCATCACATAAATATATCATATAAATAAAATATCATCTACATTTTCAAGATGGCAGCTTTATTCCAAGTAAACCAGCTTTGTGCATCTTCATCTTCTAATCTTAGGAATATAATTCACACAGTATTGATGCAGCACTGATTGTATGTAAACTTGCACTTGCACCACAGAAACTTCAGAGAGAAAAAGACTGTGGATTGAACAGCAGAGTGGCCCTCAACATGAGAGGTCCCGATAATAATTCATCATTTTCACCAAGAAGTAAATGGCCTTACATCACTATTAACTTATGCACATTTTGCATGAGGACGTGTGACAGAAATGTGGCATGTGCTGCTCTAAATAAACCGTACGACAACTGATGTCTATTATAAAAAGTGGTAGCAGAAACTCAGCAGAAAATCAGAGACAGGAGGTAAAACCTCACTCGTGTAGTTTCACAGTCATATTCAAAGTGAAGAAACGATTCCCAAACTCATTAAAATACAGTCAGCTCCAGCTACATGCATCACATGAACATGAATGTGTGCACACACATGCGTAAACACACATGCTTGTTCAGGTGCAGCACTCCACTCTCACTGCAGGCTGCTCCTTGTAAAGGGGCCTTGGTAATCACCGTGTTTGCTTTTCCATTAGGCTGCTCTTCAGATGTGAGGGGCTACCTGGGCCCGTTCGCTCCCCGAGGAGAGCTTTTCACTCCTCTCCAAAATGCATTATGAAGAATTAGTCACATAAACACCTGCAAATTAAAGAGTCCGGCTCAGAAACTCACATCCAACATCCATCTCTGCAGTACATGAATATCTCTGAATGAGGTTTAATCTCTCCTTTTTCTATCAGGGTGCCCTTGAGCAAGGCACTGAGCACTGATACCCCTGCACTGCTGCTCAGTACACAACAGAAGTGTTTGTACTGGGAGGCTCGCAGGTGTAAATGTGAAGCAAGGTGCACACTCAGCAATACCTTCCCTTAGATAAATAAATGATTTAAAAGGACGGATGGCTTTGGGTTGATTTGGTCTCAGACTTGTTCTGAATCAGTGGTAAAACTCATGCAGGTGTTTACTTCTAATTATTTTAATACACTTGAGTTTGTCTCCAGCGTCACTGAGGTGAACTCTGATGCTTCAGCCACAGTTGTGTGCTGTGCACCACGGGGCCATCGCTGCAGATGTTCACAAGAGGTGGATTAGGGAGATACAGGCATCTAGGGAGGTGATGGACCTTTCAACAATGAGGGCCCTGAAAATTTACTGCCGGGCTCACCAGGGACAGAAGAATGGGCTGCTTCACGGCGGAGAGTGAGCTTTATGCAATGACGGACGATGAGTCAAGAGGAACCCCGTCCTGAACCCAGCGCGGAATGTTTCATTTACAGTCACCCACATGGACACCCAGCCTGTGCCTCGTCTGCCAAGACGCAAGAAGGATGGGGATTTCAAACAATGTAGATAATTCAGAGCTCAAACTTCCCCCACTGCATAAAAGGTCTACATGCACTCAGACAGAAAGGCACTACCCACTCTCTCTCACTTTGTCTTCCCTTCCCACACTCTCAGTACGTCTCTGTTATCTCACCGTCTCCATCTCTGTCCTCTGCCAGTGATTTGTCATCTTTAAATGATTCCACCTTAAGAATTCCACAGTAAAAAAAACGCAGCATGACAGCGCTTTTAGAGAAATTATTAAAGCCAACATTTACAGTGTAAGCAAACAGGACTTTCACCCACAAATGCTTCCTTGTGTGTGTATTTTGTTTAGAGTCTGCTCCATACGGTTTCTCAGGTTTTGAGACAATATTTTGACTGTAGCAATTACTGTATATGAAATGTAATCATTATAGTTGTCAGTAAAATCAGGTCTAATGCTCACAGTTGGCACCTGAAGATGGAGTTGTGATGTTGCCATGCTGGGAATGAACCCAGCAGAATGAGGGCTTATCTTTAAGAAAACATCATAATGTAGATTATGTTGCAACTCAGACGAACGTTTGGCAAACACCAGCTGAAATCAAAAACCTTGAAAGACGCATCCACCCAGGTATATTTTTCTAAATTCAAACTCTCCACTTAATACATCTGGTTCAAACTCTACGTTTTATGGGTCCTTACAGACAGTACGCTGGGTCTCAGCCCATCGCATCAAGGTGTGTACTTGATTTGCTCTCAAGAAAATATCAACATTCAAGAAATATGGGGCTACATTATAGGCTCTTCTTACCATGATGTAAGCTGAGTAAAACCCTGTAGTGTTCAGCGTTGGTCAGTGCTGGGAAGGCTCCTCACTGGGCTAGGTCATGTATAAGCCACGGTCATCAATCACAAACAGCGGGGACTGCGTAGCGACGAGCTGGCGAAAGGAGTTGACGGCTTGACACGACTTGGCCTTGGTTGCCTCCTCGAATTCCAAGCCATCTCTGACTGAAAGGATTACTTGCATAATCTAATATTTGGTGGCACAAGAAAGCATTCATGCCTCATTTTGCTAAGTTTTTATTGGCTTTTTATATGTGATTTAGTTATGTCTGGCTCCCCATCCCGCTTCCAATCCTGATATTTTTCTTTGCATATCATTAATAGTTTTTCATTAGGATAAAATTCGTTCAGAGCATCCAAATCCAACTCTTCATTTAACCTACTGAGGCCTACCTTGTGCAACCTATTCATTCTCCAAGCAACACAAGCCCTTATTCCCCTATGCAAAGCCCCTATTCCATGCTCTCGATTGTAGTCTGGGATATCTCTTCCATGCACATTATAAAAAAATGCTGTAACGTCTGTCTGTTAGATTCAGTGTAACTGAGTGATGTAACCTTTCGATGCTGCAGGGCACTGAGTGTGTGGCAGGTTGGTGACTTGGAGCAGGAACGTTGATTCACAGTCACACTCACCAAACCTTTGAGTCTTCTGAAGCTGTAAAGTGCTTGGGGCTGGACATGTGTTGATTATTTTAGGAGTGAAACAACACATCTTGCCCCCCAAAAAAGCTCACTTTAACTGACATGAAAGCTCTTTTGACGAGTTGTAACAAGATCATGACTTTCCTGGTTCCTGGTGGTTGCTTTTGATGGCATTACAGACAGATGGCAATGATGTAATCAATACCCATATTTTTGAATATTCGCCAACCTTTCTTGCATTTTGTTGAGAGGGAGATGAGCCTTGATAAACACACCCTGGCACTTTCCTCCTTGTCTCATCATGGTGATGACACTATCTGAGATGCATCCTGCAGACCAGAGCCGTGAGAGCAATCTGTTATTCTTCACCTAGGCCACCGTCTCTTCCTGCAGATCAGGGGAATGAGCTGTTCCGCCATGACCCACAGAGGTGAGTTTACATAACTCAGATACCCAAAGAGATACCCAGGCCTCTCACTGTGCACATCCCCGTCAAACAGAGAGCTGATAGGAACTAATCAGTAAATGGTGGTTTTAACTGGCGGGGGGATCTGACGTGAGCCGGACCTCACAGGATGTCCACCATGTTGTCTGGACGTGGGACAGATTCTATCACAACAAAACACGCTTCCATCCACTGTGTGAAGGCTGCATTTAACAATATGTTTTTATGGCACAGTTTTACACCCAGTAACATTTCTGTAAGTTTAAACTTGTGGATAAATGTAAATTTTACTGGGTCTAGGGGAAAAGTTAGAGAATCACCAACGGTGTAACAGGTAATCCTGGTGGGGAACATGAATGTCTGTACCTAATTCAAAGTAAATCCATCACTACTTGTAGATTTCTCATTGTACTAAATGAGAACTTCATAGTGGCGCTACAGAAAAAGTCAGTGGGATTCATCCACTGGGCGCCATTACTGTCTATACAAATGTACAAAACCATGATAGCTAGTTCTCCAATATCCGGAAATGTTTTAGTGCGGAACAAAATGGTGGACGGATCGACCAACCAGTAGCGGGAGCACCGGAACATTTCCCGGTGGCCTGTTGTCATTTCAGCCAGCAACACCACCAAAACCCACGACTGAGGTCTCAGAGTGTGAAGTCTAAAAGAAAATGAAATAATTTCATAAAAACAACCGCCCTACACCGTTCTACAAAGATACTGTACAGCGCCAAGATGACCGACGCCCTGACCTGGTCACCCGCGTCATTGCTTGTGTGGGTGGAGTGAACTATCTTGTCGTTACTCCGACGTGCAGGTTCTTTGATTACGTCATCAAACCGGACAGGAAGTTGAATCTACTGAAGAGTGATACAGGTAACTAGATGATTTTATCGGTATATTTATAGTTTAATCTCATTAATCCCCAGATATAATCTGACCAACAGCTGCCGTCCATCATGATGTCGGCAGGGTGAGCTAAATAAGTAGCTAGCTTGCTAGCATCGGACGGAATTAATGTTAGCTAGCTTACATTACTTCCTTCATTAATTTTAGCTAGCTAGCTGGCTAACATTAATTCTAGCCATCAAATGTCAGACTGATTATCTTTGTACGAAAGTTTAAATAATTTTCCTGCAATTCAGTTTGTGTAAAGGCTTGAAATGCACGCTACATGTCAAGATTATGCTCATGGGAACAGGTGATACATATAAATCAGTTGACTCTGTTTACTTCATCTTCACTGACGCAGACGAAAACGAAAAGACGGGAAGAGATTCGATGATGAGGAGACTGAGAGAGAAGGTGATGGAAGAGGGAGAACAGGTACTGTACTACAAACAAACACTTTCAATGTTTGGCCTCATGGCCACAGAGATATATGGTCTTTAGTAACTACAGTGGAACTTATAGATTAGAACTTAGCAAAATCATATGTGATAATATAGAATAATGGTACAAAATAATAGTGTTTAAAAAACGGCTTAAATTTATGTAACATTTGAGAGAGAAACATTTTTATAATCAGAATTTCCCCCTAAAAACAGTGCTGCAAAATCAGGACCTAACATAAAAGTCACAAATAAACAGATGTACAAATTCCAACACAGATCTCCACACATGGATTTTGACAGCTTATGATACATGTGGGCTTTAATGAGTGTTATTAGCTGAAGAAATCAAGAAGAAATATTCAGTTTTAATACAAAATGTGTGTGTTGCTCAAACACCTGGTCACCAGACTTTGTACAATCCTTAGAACTTTCTGGCACAGATGAAAATAATGATTTCCAAAAAAAAAAAAAAAAAATTCCCCTTCGGACATTTTGAGTCTCTGTGATGCAGTGGGCTTCTGGGAGTTCATATTTGATTGGTTGCTGTTTTATTTAACATAGAACATCATTTAGAAAAATTAGTTTAACATTTTGGGAAATACTCTGATGCACTTTTCTTGCCAAGAGTTAGATAAGAAGACTAATACCACTCTGCTGATTTGACTTCAGAGTGCAGCTGTACAATAATGAATCTACCACGAGCAGCCAGTTAGCTTAACTTAACAAATGATATTTATAATGGCATGCATCGACACAGTCATAAACATGCACTGGTCTATGTTAGAATAGCGTGTTTTTATTGAGCGTGACTTTGTTCACTTTCAGGACAAATATGAAACAAATGTTTTCTACACATTTCTTAGCTAAATGAATTCAGTTGCCATGTGACCTCTGGCCGACTAACAGTGTCTTAAATCAGCAGCAGTTATAGTCTGTAAACATCTTTATGCGTGAAACAAAATGCGGGTGATGCTTCACAAATTAACAGAGTCAACATGTGGCTGTTGTGGGACGCTGTCAGCGACAGTACACAGGGGTTTCCACGCGGAGCAGAGAGGTGACAGAGTTTGTGGTTGGCTCACCACACAGACCTGCTCTGTCCCGACCTGCGGAGTGTCGGGCTCCCTGCGTCAGACCTGGCCTTGGAGAGAAGGGCTATATTATTGGGCTTTGGCCCCTGCCTCTCCCCTGTAGTTCACAACTTTTTCACCACAAGAAAATGTCAGGGATGGAGTTTTTTATTTCACCCAAAAAAATGTTCCTGTCTAATCACGCGTCTCAGCTCTTGGCTGAGGCGGCTGGGAAACTCAGCACCCGGCCGTGTCCAGAAACACGTCTGTGCTATCAGCCACTCCATCAAAATCTATTTGCCATCCAAACACAGTGATAAATTAATTCAGAGCTGGGACACTGATTTAAATAGTCATCTGGCCCGTACCTTTTCAAATACCTGACCTGATATGTGATACAGGGTGGATTTACATAAGTGCTTTGTAGGCCTTGTCGGTAGAAATATATGACCAATAAAGGCAGCAGAGACCTCTTACCACCCCTGCTCCAGCATCTCTCATGTCTTCCTGCCACACTGGAACAGCCTTGATTTCTTTCCCAACTTCCATAAACATAATGCGAGTTGAACCTTCAGAGCAGAGAGGACAAAACAGGGAAAGAGGATTTAAGCCATCCAGCAGATAAAACTTTCCCACAGCCTCCACCAACCACTCTCTGACGTTTTATAAATGGCTCCATGTGCTCCGCAGCTTGACCTTTGGCTTCCTCATATATAAGGTGTCGTGTCCTGGTCAAAGGAGGATATCATTCAGCATAGAACAGGACTTTTACAGACTGCTAGTACAGTTTAGAGCTCTCATTCTTCAAATATGTGAGGAGTGATGCAGAGGAATTTGCAAACATTTGCTGCACATTATCTTGTTACAAACACTCCTAATCCTCACTCTCTCCGTGATAGGAGGGAAAGATAATTGCTCCTCCTCAGGGAGAGATTCATAGCAATTGTTTCTCTTGTTGTGCCGAACCCTGTTTGCCAGATTAAATGTTCCTTAAATGACAGATAAACTTGTTGATTTGATGTTTGTGAGTTGGCTTCTGAAATGAAAATAGAACACACAATGAAATTAAAGTCTTGGGAAAGAAAATTCTCTATGGTGACCCTGTCTTCCCTGTACGGGCCCCTTGAAATGTCTGCTCATAACTTTAACGGCATGCAAGTCGCAGAGGTTGTGTGGAAACACCTCGAAAACAAAAGGTACATTTTTCATTGGACTTTCGCTCCATGGTGGCTCTGGGAAAGCGGCCTCCAAGCCTTTGTTTGTGCAAAATCAAACTTTAATCTGGTGCTTTTGATAGATGTTGCCTTTTATTTCAAATGTTTATGGAAATACCCAACAACAGTCTTGTGTGGTCCTGTGTCTAATGAAACACACTCACGTACGGCTCTTGTAGCCATCAGATCGCCGGCCAGCACACGATGTTCGCCGTGGAGTGTGGTTTGTGAAGGGGCGAGCACACGGCGGGCACGAGGCAGGACGACCGGGTTCTCCTCCTCGTCAGGGAGCATCGTCCCATCTGTGAAAGTGGGTGCTAGCGGGCTTCCAATCCCAGCTCACAGCTGGCTCTACAAGGCCAGCTGTGTTGGTGCTGTCAGCCTCATCCTCTTCCGGTCCATCTCCTCTGGGCCACATGAGCTCCCATGGAGGGCTCCAGGAGGATTAGCACACCAGAGGAGGGGGTGAAGGGTTCAGGAGCAAAGTGTTCAGGGGTCAGGCCGAGGTTTTACATTTGATCTCCTCTCTCGTACAAATTAATGTGCTGTGATGTATTATTTTGATTGAGCTGGCTTAAGCTGATATGAGCCTCAGTTCGTCGACCTATCAAGTGTAATTTACTCACACCCTGGGGATTGTGCTTGTCTGAGAGGCACAGGATCACCTGAGTCTGGTGTTTTCCTGTTGAGTGCAACTGAGGAGAGAGCTGCAGGTTGTTTTGCTTTGGGCTGACGGAGCAGGGGGGGCAGTCACAAACCACACAGTACATTGAGTTGTCATCAGTGGTCAGCGGCAAAGATCTCATGTCTTGAAAGCAGACGGCCAGAGCAAGACCTGACCTCGTTCTATTTATGAACAAGGGAAAGGAAAAGTGTGTTTCCTCGTTTGATGAATAACAATTCTGTGTGGACAGACGGATTGTAATGGCACCCTGAGGGCATGGATAATTCTGTCACGTTCCTCACAGGTGGGAAAAACTTCAGGTGATTCTCCAAATAAAGAGGCCTCTTAAATTTGCACACCTGTGTGGAGACAGAGGTTACGACATTTCAGAACTGAGCCTGTATAGCCTGTGGTTATATCCCCGTGAACCCAAACCTCAGTGCTAAATATCTCAGCACAAACTCATCTCACAAAGATTTGACGCCAGAATCAGATGCTGATCAGACATGAGGGAAGTTTAGACAAGGCCGGTTTGGTTCTCCCCCGAGTCTGAGTTTGTGTTGCAAACGCGTCGCGATAGCTTAGTGGATGTCTAAAGCCACGTCTGCTGGTGTTCCTGTGTACAAGAAGAAACTTGCTCTGTCAAAATAGCTGCCCTTCTAAAGGAGGAGAGGAGATTTAGTTGTTGCAGCCAAACCAGGCTTTTATGTCTCTGCCACCATCTTGATAAACATACATAAACAGCGCACACAGGACAAAGGACACAACAACTCACATTGTATTGTAGTTTTCTATGACAGCACAGCTTCCCTTCACTCATGCTGGTTTGGACAACAGACTTCCTTTTTGTGTGTGCATCTGTTTGTACGTGAGAGAGGGTGGATAAAGGGACTCTTTATTTTAAATTCTTTCCTTTACACTTGTGCTTTTAAAAGGTTTTAAATTATACTTGCTCTTATATCCTCGTGCCTCGATTACAGCTCTAACACTGTGCACCAAAACAAAGGGATTCTCGCCCATCACACCAATCTTAGCTTCACTGCTCTGGCCTCCAGTCTCTGTTAAAAGTGCTGCTAATCACATACAAGACAAATATAACTGTTTCTGTAAACACAGAAACTCAAGACTCAAATAATAGTCTACCAGGCTAGGGCCTCAATATAATGTTCACCACGGTTTCCATCTTGTTAGCATGCTAGCACTCACTAATCAAGACAGAGAGAACAGTTGCAGCTGACAGAAATGTCAACAGTTACTCAGTCAGAAACCATAATATTATAAAATACAAGTCAAAATTCTGACCCGATGATGGAGCTAGATGAAAAGTTAATGATCAACAGAGTTATTACAGTTCATCCTGAGGGGAACATTCATGTCTGTAGCAGATTTCATGGCTGTCCATTTCACTCAGAATCAGAAATGTGAACCTCATGGTGGCACTGAAACAAAGTCAGAGGATGACCACACAAGAATCCGTCCTCTGGGCATCATAGATATCTGTAACAAATTTAATGGCAACCCACCTACTAGTTGTTGTGACATTTCAGTCTGGACCAAACATCGCCAACGCCTGAACCACAAAACGAGAGCAGCTAAAAACAGAAACAATCTTGTCTTCGGAGCTGCTGTTCTTTATGCACAATTTCACAAAACATCTCTTTGGGCGGCTCAGTCGAACCACAGTTGTGTTATCCAAAAAATTTGCTGGCTCAACCGCTATTGCACAATGAACATCTTTGACCAAAAGAAGAAATGTCAGTGTCCTTCAGTGTGTCCTACTTTGTGTGCTCATGCTGAGATTGTTGCTCAATTCTGTCTACGAGTACAGTGTCACCTTCAGAGCTAACAAACCCTAAGAGACGCTGATATTGTGTGGTCAGTCTAAAACTATTTCATCATTTAAATCTGATTAGCACTGGAGTAAAAGTCTTCCTTTTATTAGCAGATGTGGTGTTCAGTTTATTCCCCACTCTGCAGCGGCAGCGAAGCAGTGTGGGTCTCCAGGGCTCTGCAGACAGGGTCAGTTAAGTACGATGTCCAAGTTTTACACAGCTCAGACGTCTGTCTCCCCGCCTATGAAAAGATACGGGCCATTTGAGACTCACCATGATAAGTCTCCCTTGTATGGACTTTGACACTTTTACATCCATGCGTGAAATGTAGCCGTCCCCAGGTAAATGATGTCTTTCAGTCTTTTCTCCTTCTGAAGCCCAAACAGACACTTATACTGTACACACATAAGTTATCTCAAACCTCCATAAAGTGCTTGTGGGTGAAGCAGGTGTAAACATATAAATATGATAAAAACTTCACATCACATTCGTGGCAATTGTGAAGTGGCACACTGTGCCCCTTGACAAATCCACTTGAGGTTATACGGAGGGAAAAAGACATTTTCCAGAAAGCTCCCCCAGCTTGTCACACAAGAGGTATAGACCATCCAGTGGAACTTGGCTGAAAGCAGCACACTGCATTCATAAGTCAGGCAATGCTAAATCAGTTAATTTAGACTGATGTCTTTATGATTTGCAGGAGTGCAGCATGGAAGCCAGTCTCCTTCACTTGCTGAATAAACAAAAATTTGTTCAGCTCAAATAAAATTTGATGAGGAGATAATTTTGCGAGCGTACGGCATAAAGGTCTCTCTCATGTGCTGGGGTGCTGCACTCTGACCAGAGGCCGAAGAGGTGGTTCAGCACGCAGTGGACAAGATGATAGACTGAGATACGGCTGATCAGGTCCACCACTGGGTACAGGCCTCCATGTGCAAACAAAACAGTCTGCGATCAAAAGTGCTGCTCAGAAATCTTCCTCGTGCCTCCTAAAATGATTCAGTTGGTCTTTTTAAACTTACAGGACTCAAAAATCCTCATGAGTACATCATAAGCTTCTTAAAATCTGACAGATATACTTTGAGGAACCGATTTTATGGCTGGTTTAATGGATTTCTCACTGTATTATTTAATCAAATATCCCTTTTGCATTAAGTGAACTTACTCTTAAAGAGAATTCCAACTGCATTAGACAGTTCACTCAACATTTCTTGGCATGAGCAACTCTCAATCAAAGCTAAAACCCACAGAAACAAGTCTCTAATCTGGGATTTAATCAGGAGATAAATCCTGGAGCTGCTCCACTGAGAATGAATTGGAAACTGACATGGTGGATTGCACGGTGACTGTCTGCGCTTTTGCTCTCAAGTAGGTTTGACAGTAACTGTAGGCGCTACCAGTTATGAAGCAGAACATATCTCATAATACCTTGTAAAACCCTGGGAACTATCACTATTGTGTGCAAGGTTAATATCTGTTTTTCACTGGAAGAGTCCAAGAAATTTAGAATAACAAATGGGAATTCTGCTTTCTGTTTCAGGACTTCAGGACCGAGGACTTGCCGGGAGGCCTGCTGGAATCCCCGACATGTCTCATGGGTGAGATACAGTTGGAGCTTTTCAGATTACAGATCTCTTGGGGCATTAAAAATAAGTCTAACATTTCAAAACCATGGCGACGAATTCACTGGAGGCCCTTCTTTAAAAGGATCTATCTTTATAAGAAGCTGCAGATAAAGAACAGCTGCATTTCACTGGCAGTAAAACTCACTTAAAATCTAATTCTACAATCTCCCGCAGTAACTCTTGAGCAGAAGAAGGCGTCTGATGAGTGGCTGCATGTCAACATCAAAAAGTAGGTTTCTTTCTTCATTCATTCATTAAAAGGTCTAATAGTTGTGTTGTAGCAGAGCAGTGGTCAGAGGTGGCAGAGCGAGCCGAGGCTCTGCTGTCAGACACGAGAGGCCACTTTGATCTCTGAAAATCTGTGTCTTTGTTGATGACAGAATACCTGGGAAAGGGATTTTCAATTAGAGAACCTGCATGGGAATCCCCCCCGACACGCAACGAGAGCAAGACACACACAGAGAAATATGTGAAAATACACAAAACAACGGAAATGACTCAAAATCAACAACACCCAACGTAAGAATTCAGACTTTTTTTAAGCATCAAAGTGTGTGTGTGTTATGTGTGATATCAGATTTTCCTCCTTTTAAGTCGTAAGCTCATAATGCCTACATGTGAGAAGCTTGTTTTTTTTTCTTGTGTACACAGAGCTGACAACAGATTCACTCTCCGGCACCCAGACACTGGCTGAGTCCCACATATGACAACACACCATGTTTACCCCTTTGACTTCCCATCCCACGCATCCTGTTTGTGGCAGCATCCTCCATTGTTCCCGTCTGTATCTACCTGAGCAGGTACAAACACTCCTTTCCACCGCAGCCGTCCACGGATACAGTAAAAGGGATCCCTGCCCATGTGCTTTTGTTTTGTTATCAACATTTGGTTGCTTTATCATTTCTTAAGTGGGTGGAAAAAAAAGAGGAGGGAGGATGGAAAATCTGCTGATAAATGCAGAACACAAAGAAGAAGCCACACAAAGAGAAACCTCCAGTGAGACAAAGCTTTTTGGATTTAGCCTCACAAAGTGGTAGGTAGAAAGTATTTTAAAAAATGAGATTAAGAGGGCCTTGCTGAATCCACAACAAAGCCCACACTTGATTACTAAAAGGAGGGCACCTCTTTTGGGGCAGCACCCCAGCTGATGTCACCCTGAAGGAAGTGCTTTGAAGGGGATGGGGGCAGGCACGACAATACAGTGTTGTACACCAGCAGCATCACAAGGACATGACGCTATCCCTGTGAGGAGTGGGCTTCACAATGCACGTATATTGGCCATAATGTGAACATGTTGATGAGGGGCCTTCCTAAGTGCACCATCAAAGTGATGGGGATGTGTTTGGTGCAGTCAGAGGATGGGTAAACACATGATTTAGCTCCATATCTCAGCTGCAGAGTGACACACAGAAACAGCTTTATTTTGCACCTAGAATCATTTAGTTCATAGTTGCGAGCAAATCCTGCAGCAACTCATGGAAATATAAAACTAAGCCCACAAGATTGAGAAGTGGTGTGACACTGCCCTCTAGTGTCTGGAGGTTAAAGTGTTAAAACTCACTGTACAGTAGTTTTATGATGGAGTGAATTAAGTGCCAAAACACTTTATCAAACAGTGTCTAATCTGATTGGTTCTTAGTTTTATTTAATTAATCTAGAATAAAAATACTTTAATCTTACCTTATCTTTGATCAGACCATGTGTGTGTGTGTGTAGGTGTGTGTGTGTGATACTCACACAGGTGTACACCCCTCCTGGTATTTTGGTATTTCCTTTGAACTGCGGCTTCAAGATAGCTGCAGATATCAGCATGAAAGAATCTCCCCACCTGTGATACAGAGCGAAGCAGCAGCAGCAGCAGTGTAAGTCTGCAGCTGGCTTCGTGTTGCCTCAGCCTGCGATGAGGGCGCAATCATTCCCTTATTTATTTGTTATCAGATTATTGACAACGAGAACAAGTGCAGGAATACCTGCCCCGTGAGTCACATTGTTCTGAAGAGATGTAGATTTAACTAAGAAATAACAACAAAGATAAAATAATGAACCGTGATAAGTTCACTGATTCTGTTTTATTACAATATTTAGGCTTATTTTGTTAGAGGAGGAGAGTTCAGTGTTTTACCTAAACTTAGTGCTTCTCCCAGCCAAGGCCCTGCACACAGATAAATAAATGTCATTGTTTTTCATTGAGGTCAGGGGGCCTCTGTATGAAAGGACTGTTAATATTTCCTTGTTTGCTCAGTAAAAAGACACAAAACCACCACAAAGAGACAAAAAATACCATGAAAAGAGACTGAAATGACTACAAAGAGATGAAAAAATACTACGAGGGATGAAAAATGACCTGAAAAAGATGAAATATGACCAAAAAGAGAAAGAAAACAAACACAAAATTACCAAAAAGATGCTCAAATTGAGCACCAAGCGACAAAAGAAGACACAAACAGCGCACATGCAGTTGCATTGATTGTAGTTTTGTGTTTGTAGTTTTGTAGTTGTCCTGTGCCTGTACTTGTTTCAGCCCTTTAGTTTAGTAAAGGTATGTAATGTATTTCCCTGAGTGTAAAATAGACACAAACTTCCTCTGTTAAGATGACTTCTCATATTTATGTTTATTTGGTGAAATATCTGTTAATGCATCAGGTGTTTTGTCAGTTAGTGCCATCAGAAACTGCAATAATCTTTACTGCCACAAGGGGGCGTCATTCATCCATCACTGGTCTTTATCGCCAGCACTGACTGATTTTTCTGTTTTCTCTGCCAAGCCTCTGTCTCCATGGTAAAATGACCACTGAGTGTTTGAGGTCATCTCAGTGTAAATGGTTTTAAAGGTTTTACACAGAGCTGTGGTGTTTGAGCTGAGATGTGTGGGATCGCCTGTCTTAAAGCTGCTGAAATACACGCTCATGTAAACTTTGGTGGGTGGTTATCTCCTGATAATAAAAGGACATATGAGCCCATTTCTTTTCCCAGACTCTCACAGAGTTGAGCACCCAGCTTTCCTCTGCTTAGCCCGCTACAGCAGAGAACAATAACAACAAAAGAATGGTGGAAATAGCATAATAATATGCCCATCATGCCGTGTGGTATTATGCAGATGAACTTAGCACATGCCCGGGCAGCTTCACTGAGGACTTGAATGGGGAGGATTAGCACCAGATGTTCAGTAGGACGCAGTGGCCAGCCAATAGGGACGAAGGCCATTTGGTCTGTGGGAGGAGCTCCGTCTCTGCCCTGCGCTCAAGATTTATTCTAACAGGTAGTTTAAAAACTAACCAGGTTAACAGCAGCAGCAGCATCGAGGCAGTAACTAACCGAGCCGTTAAAACGCGAGGAGCGCGGTCTGCAGTCTGCACGAGGACGCTTCTTCACCATCATTTTGATCATCAGTTTGTTTTTCGGATAATGCCCGGACGCCGCTCTCCAGCATGCTGAGCAGGAAGGGGTCTTGTGCGGGGATGATGAGCGCTGCGGCCGCGGTGGACCGCGGCAGGGTCGGGGAGAGGCTGCACGCGGCTCTGGCCGGGCTGCAGGAGCTGCATCTGCTGAAGGACAGGCAGAGCGACATGGTGAGCTGGGCCCTGAGGATGGACCGAGAGGAGCCGGTCACCTCTGTGCACGCAGCCCCGGAGGGTCCCCGGGCGATGGGGGCTGAGGAGCAGCGGCTGGAGGCGACCCTGACAGCCCTGAAGCAACAGCTGGTAGGAAGTCATTTTAACGAAAATCATAACAGAGAAAATAAAACGCCACTTTTATTATATTTCGCATTTATATCGACTGGATTTAAATTCACAGTTACATTGCCCTTGACTAAAATCGCCCGTTTGAATGTTGCCATCAGCTGATGCTCATGTGCATTCACTCTTCAGTTAATACCAGACGCACTTTAATGCTCTCAGCGGGGGGTAGGAAGTAAGATAGGTGTCATAAATCAAGGTTCACTGCAGGACCAAGGGGACTGGAGGAAGGGGGGGGTGGACCTCAATCATTAACCACTAGTGCCAGGGAAGAAAAAAAACGATGGTGTGTTTTTGAAAGTGGGTATTTTGCTGTGTGTGACACCCACTCCTGAGAGGCACCCTGAGTGTTGGAGACAACTGGCTCTGGAGAGTTTTCCATGACGGGCTTTTTCCATGTAGGCTGCTGCAATGAGCATTTAGAGGAAGTGTAGGGATCAGGGTGCTGTGGGTGACTTTGAGCAGAACTAGACAAATGCACTGAAGAATACTCAGCCAGCAGACGGTTTAAAGTGTGTTTTACATTCACCTAGAATACAGTAGAGGTAGAGGTTGAAGCATTAGATCACTGCCATAAACCCACCTCGATCCTACAAGAGAAACCTGAATTAAATGGTGCATTTTTCAGGCAAAGACCCCCAGTCCTCATTTTAAGACCCACTGTAACAGTAAATGCCCGGCCTTAGCTGCAAAGCAAACAGCCCTTCATCCCAACCCCCAAGCTCTCCTCCTCTAGTAGTTTACACAATGGCCAGGCCCTCGCTGTGGGGGAGAAATGAGTTACCCACCACTGCTTCTTCCCTGCTCCCCCATGTCCTGCTGGGGTTAATCATCAGCCACAGCTGAGTCGCTTTTGTTTTTCTGATGGCTGTACATTAGAGCATCCTTTATCTGAACAACAGACCTCGTCTCAATGAGATTTTAGCATTGCTGACTGACTAATTTGCCCTTTCACACACCTATGCAGGTAATTTCTGTTTAATTGCATGCATGTGTGTGCCTGTGGAGTGTTGTTGCATAACTCCTTACTTTCCTGAGAAAACATAATTAGGCATTTATCTTGTACCGCACACATTTTTTCACGG
This sequence comes from Lates calcarifer, assembly GCF_001640805.2. NCBI lineage: Eukaryota > Metazoa > Chordata > Actinopteri > Centropomidae > Lates > Lates calcarifer. Next base: position 2,282,440 of record NC_066848.1, on the reverse strand, counting down.
TTTGGCTAAAACGTTCTGCTCTGTTTATTTTTGCAGTCTCGTCTTCGGAAACAGGATGTAGGCCTGAAGTCTCACTTGCAGCAGCTGGACCAACAGATCAGTGAGCTGAAGCTGGATGTAAGCAAGGCCTCCACAGAGCAGCTGGAGAGCGACAGCAGGCCAAGTTCAGGTGTGTATTCACACACTCAGTAAAAGCCCTACAGTTGTTTACCTTACAGCATACACCCAAGTTTCCATCACATGATGTTTCGTACTGAGATGAACACTTGTGTAATCGTTCCTGATCTCTGCAGGTTTTTATGAGCTCAGCGACGGCGGCTCCTGCTCCCTGTCGAACTCCTGCACCTCCGTGTACAGCGAATGTCTGTCGTCGTCCCAGACGAGCCTTCTCCTCCTTCCTATGAGCCCCGCTAATTCCCACGTTAGCCCTCCACCACAAGTCGACGTCTGCCGCCGACGCTCTGCTGATGAGAGCACCACCCAGCCCAACCCGCCGCGGGCCACAGGCCTCCATCTGGGCAGCAGCAGGATCCGAGCGAGCACTGCAGGCACCGAACAGGCACGACCGAGACCTGTGTCAACAGGTAACCACATCTCTCTCTAATTTGAGAGTCACGTAGTAATGGGAACCGTTCAACTGTTGTTGCTAAGCAACTGAACATGTATTTTCACATTACACGCGATTCTTGAGTGAGTGAGTGATTTGGAAGTTAATCAGTATTTCTGTGTCGCCTTTCAGGTGATCTTGATAGGATGTTGGCTCAAGGACCAAACTATTACAAATCTGTGGATGCGAAGAAACCCCCAATGTGTCCAAATGTGAAGACCTCCGCAGTGGACCCCAAGTTTCAGAGCAACCTGGTGTCCCGCAGTGGCACTGAAGTGTACCACTACCCCAGCCCCCTGCATGCTGTGGCTCTGCAGAGCCCGATATTTTCCAACGGAGGCACCCCAGCCACACCTGGACTTCTAGAGGGGCAAGGGCCCCCAGCCCTTCAGAGGGCACAGATGGGTTATGAGACCAAGACCCTGGGTTACATTGACAAGCTCCTGCAGCGCAGCTTCAGCAAAATCCAGAGTGAAACAGGAACAGAGACTGTGCAGACCCACAGCGACTACCACAGGAAGCCCACGGAGGTCGTAACTGTGCCTCCTGAAGTGTCTCAGAAAGAGGTGTGTGTGCTGCAGCCTCTCCCAGCTCAGACCACAAACATCAACCCACTTGATAGCGACCAGAGGAGACACTGCATGACATACTCCAGCCAGGAACCAGCTGATAACACAGACCACAAACACTCAGTGAGATCTCAGGAGGTTTCATACCGGTACTCCTATCCTGTTGCAATGAGGGAGTACAGCTCTGATGAGGTCACCACTTCATCCCTCAGGAAGAACGAGAAGCTCCAAGGAGAATATGCAAGTATAGGGAGAAGCCACTCAGAGAAGAGATGTGGCGATAATCCAGAGTCGAGATCACAAGAGAGGAAAGGCCATAGACAAAGACCGGTGATGGCCCACAGCTCCAGCACAGAGGAGAGTCAAGGGTTTGAGGTTCATGCTGGTCACACGACTTCCCCCGAGTTCGTTCATGCCAAATTCGTCCCTGCTGGATCTCAGAGGGTCAAGGTGAGACAGGCAGACCGTAAAACCAAAGCCGTGAAGCTGAGAAGAAAAAGCAGCGATAAGCCTCGAGCACTGAGGCAGCAGCACGGATACTCCTCTGGTGAAAGGACCAGAGAGGCCAGTGCTGGAACCAAGGGGGAGCAGAGAAGGTCTGGAAAGGGGAAAGTGACCCAGAAATTTACCAGCTGTCACACAGAGGAGCGCAGACAGGGCTCAGGCTCAGACTCCAGCCACTGTAGCCCAGGAGTCATGTACACCCACAAGGTCCACCCTAAGCCACATCCCGTCCCTGCTGCTACAAAGTCCAGCAAAAGCCGAAGACTGCAGAGCGGGGACTACGAGCAGCCTGTAGAGCAGAGGAAGAGGAGGCAGGGGGCTGCCAAGTGGCCGTCCGATGCAGAGATGTTCCAGGCCTCAAGTGCTCAGCGTCAGAGGTCAAGAGAGTCACTGGGGAGCATGCAGATGGTCCGCAGTGTGAGTGCCAAGCCGGGCCAGTGGATCGGACCTCCTCGCCCCTTCCAATCCTCCATGTCCTCTCACTCCTTCCTCTACAGTCTGAATGCCAGATACCCTCCAGCACCTTTCCACGTGTCCAGCATCTACCCGCCCCGATGTGAGTCGGAGTATTCAGCTGAATGCGCCTCCCTGTTCCACTCCACCATTGCCGAGAGCAGCGAGGGCGAGATGAGCGATAACACCACCAACCGCTTCGGAGATAGCGAGTCCAGCCAGAGCTTCCAGTCCTTCTCGGACTCTGACAGCAGCCTGTCCCTGGACGAGGAGGACCAGGTGGACAGCCACGAGGAGGAGGGAGGTCTGGTGTGGGCTGAGGCCGCTATGGGGCCCACCGCTGCCGGAAGACCCCTGCAGCAGCTCCCACGCCCGGAGCCGTCAGCCTGCCGCATCAAAGCCTCCCGAGCCCTGAAGAAGAAGATTCGTCGGTTCCAGCCTGCCTCCCTGAAGGTCATGACCCTGGTGTAGTGACGTTCCCCCAGGCTGAAAGGAAACCGTCCAGTCTCACCTGGTCTGTTAGCACAGCACCCGTAATCATCACTGAGAAGCAGCCATTAAACTGGACTGCATGTGTGCACTGATTGTTTTGTTTAAACAAAAAAAAAATTGTTAAGAATTTACACTGATTGAACCAGAGAATGGTGTACAAAATGGTGCATTGTATAAAAGCATGTATAACACAATTACTACACTTACACTTAATTTGTAAATATTTATGTTGTAATGAAAGTTTCTCACGGCATATGGCTGCATTTGACATTTCTGTCATATAATTGTTTCTATCTGAGAAATAAAACCAATCTTTTTACATTTCTAATTGCAAATAATTGTTTATTTTCTGTTATTTTCTTCATTTTGTTCATTTATTATAACTATCCACTTTTATCTTAATAGAATAAACAGATGTTTAATATATACTGGGACAGTTTGCACTGAGTTTTTATGCATTTTCTCTTATATTTAAACACCTAAACAAGGATGTTACTGAGTGAAGTCCATCGGCTGATCGGGTTATATTCAGGGTGTGGTGTTAACAGCGTCAAATATTTCTTCATCAGTGAGTGAGCAATGTTGGCAACATCTCATCTGCCAACTTCTGTCTTCCTCTGGTGACTGTTTATCACACGTTTAAAAAAATCTCCTCTTAATCTTTCCAGACGCCCCGCGGAGGCTGACCAGTTTAGCACAGATAGTACTAACGACTCCTTATCTGGTTTCCTGATTCTGCCCAGCTGTTGGCTTAATAATCAACATTCAACCCAGACAGTCGTGTTTAATTAGAGGGTGAAACTTATCAGCCTCTGTCATTTAAATGTAAGTAAACATACTTGCACTGAAGCACCAAAACACACAGTCACACGCCTACAGTTTCACAAACAGACATTGAGACGATGGCAGGAGAGGCTCAGGTTTCTGAGGAGAGACCTGAGGTTTTAAAACAGTTGGTGTACATGGCAAGGGGCACATGGGATTAAGCAGGAATGACAGATGATAAGAGGCTCCTCACTTCTGAGCTGTCATGAGGAGATTAGACAGTGGGCAGCTGCACAGAGTTGCCCAATAATCTCATTTCCAAAATCTGCCTTGGTATCTTTCCATTAAAATTCTTTTAAAGACGGGGTGAGCAGAGGGGCACTCGAGAAGGTAAGCAGTCCAGTGACCGGCCCTCCAGACATTAAACTCTCTCCCGTGGTCATACGAAATAATGTTTTCTCCCATCAGGCGGCCGCTGTGACCTTAAAGTTCCCAACTAAGAAGCTTATAGGGCTGACCAACATTTTCAGCATTTCATCAAATTTTACTTTGAAGTTGTGTTCCCTGCAGATCCAATCACTGCGGAGACCATTATTTTTTAAGACTCATGAAACATTCATTTAGAAAGACTTTCATTCTCCGCTAATAAGAAAATGTTCAATTTGTTTTCAGAGAAGAAAAGGCATCGCTCTGAAGCACACGTGTTAATTCAGCAGCGTTCTTTTCTCTATTCATTAAACACAAGACAGGTCCAAAGGGCAGTGCACATCAAAGATAGCACTTTAAAGTTTAGCAAGTTGCCACAATCAAAGCAACCTATTAGGATTGGTACATCCAGCTGACCTCTGTCCTCTTCATAAGAGTGCCAGCGAGTGGTCAGTGGGATTAGTGCTGTTGTTTTCAACCCAGCTCAGAAGGAGCATGACGGGTCCTGGACTTGTCTTTGATGTTGGGTGTAGCGGGACTGTGTCGGCTTGACCTTGTGTGCTTGCTGACCTCTCCAGCTGTAGAGCTGGCTCATCTCTGAGGCCACATCTCACCACAATAGAAAGGTCAGGGGCCTTTTGTACCCTCCCTGTCTCTGGACTTGTCTTTTTTTGTGTTTCTCCATGTTCAGCATGTCTGTCACTTACTTTCTCTGAACTTTCTGAGAAGTCCACTTGTCTTCGTTCAAAATAAATCCGTGTTTCTTGCAGCATCGGTGCTTTAACTACTACATAATGTAATTGGTTGCTGGTTAAAGATAATTAATGATAATTCAGCTAGGGAGCGAAACCTTCGGGGAACGAGTGTGCTCCAGGTGTACAGGTGCACACCTGCAAACAGGATTTGATCATGATACTTTAAAGGGTATAAAGTTGAGTGCAGATGGGGAGGGGTGTGTGTGGGGGTGTTGCCGTTACACTGCTTTATAAAATACTCCCTATGGATGGCTGTCAAGTCATACTGAGAGGCTACAGATGTCGTGTGGGATCTCATTACACTGACTGTGGTTCAAGTGTGCTCTGACTTTGACATCATTACATGAGAGCACATGGGCAAATGGTCTCATCTAATCAAGATCATACATGTTCAGCTGACACCACACCTGCTGATGAAAGGTCTCAACTGAAGTCTCAAAGAAAGAACCATGATGACTTTCTCACCTGGCTGCAGACCTGCAAAATAAAAATAACAGATTACTGACTTCACACTCACATCCAGCTTTCTTCACACGCACTGTCTAAACCAGTCGTGCTTGTCAATGTCCACTGAGATATAAATAGGTGCGAGTGTCATGCCAAACCACTCTTGAGTACTGGGACAGGTAAACACTGAGGTAATGCAGCGAACGCATGCCACTGAGCTGCTTTGGACAGTGATCTTATTACACATCAGATCAGCGTTCCTTCTCTTTTCTTCTGCTGACACGCATCTCATTTGATTTACAAATATTTCATTCAAAGCCATAAGAGACAATCTTTAAAACTCGGCAGAGAGAGCAGAAAAAGGAGAGAGAACAACAGGGGGTGTGCCACAGACAGATACCAATTAAACTTTGACTTCAGTTCACATCAGGTCACAGTTGGAGGAGGGGTGCTCCCTTTACGTGTTCATGAAGTAATCCTCAAAACCCACCACGCACCAGCCCTTCCCAGTCTGTCTGTCTCTTCATCATAGCTATTTCTGCACTGAGCATGCAACGTTTGCTCTGGTTGTCATGTAGGTCTCCTACAGTGTCTCGTCTGCCGTCTTAAATGTTTTTCGCTGGATATTCTCGAAGCCATGTTGCTTCCCTGATGTGAAAACTAGAGAGAGAGTGCCGGGCCTCAGATATAAGACCTGGATTTACTGTGTTGACAAGTGGGAGCTCAGAAACTCATTACCGCCCCGATGAGAGGAGCTTTCCACTCCTACCCACAATGCACCCCTGGAAACGCAGCAGCAGAGGAGGTCGTGCTTTTCAGACAGATTGAGTCACAACTTCAATGTAATATCAGCTGGAAAATATGACAAGGACTAGGTCAAATTTTAGTGCACATGAGAACGAGGCCAGCAGCAAGGTCATACAGAATATTTTTGTGGACTGAAGATCCCAGATGAAGCTGCTACAAACAGTGTAGTAGCTTTGTCTATAGTGAGACAACTGAGATTCACCCAGCTCCCCCTCGACCCCCACACGGGGGATGGTCTCTACAGTGTGTGAGGTGGCTTTTGTCCCTTTGCTTACTGTACATATGAATGGGGCTGGACTGGAATGTCCAACCTCATGAATGTCAATTGTCTGAGGCCGGAGTTAAAGAGCAGGCTTCTCTGGTTGTGTCGTAGCGGACAACAGAGATAGAGCACACAGAGATGAGGAGATAGGAAGCGGGGGAAATGAGCAGGAAGAGATGAGCTACGCTGAGGACAAGTGTGAAAGATCGAGAGCTATAGAGACAGAGCATGAAGATGGAGAAAATGGGGGAAAAGCCAGAGGGAGATGCATGATGTTCCACTCCTGCGAGGCTTAGCCGGCCTTTCCTCAAACCACCACCTGCTCCTCTTTAAGCACATCCTGTCATTTAATACCTAATCCCTTCATTCACTCCAGTGTGTTTACTAACCATTGTCTCAGCTCCCTTCAAGCTGTGGTCAAGAGGTGGTTCAAAAGTTCGCAGTGTATAAAGAGCACGCACTCACAGTAACAGAGGGCATTGTGAGTGCGTTCGCCCCTGCCAAGCAATTGTCTGAGACCGAGAGAGACTTTGGGTTCTGAGGCCAACATCAGTTACTTTGTTTGAGGACAGATAATTGGACTGCATTAACATGCCATGCATTACCAATAAATGTAATATGAAGAGAGAGAGAGACAGATTATTTGCCTATTCTGAGTACCACTTAGCATTTGAAGCCATGCTAGCATCTTTGCAAGGTTAAACCTAAGCTAAAGTGCTAATATTAGCATGCTAACACGCTCACAATAACAACACCAAGTGACAGGATTCGTCCTCTAGGGACCAGCAACTTTTTCCATCCTTAAAACGTTGCTAACTTGGCTACCACTGTGTTGTTGTTATGAGTGCTAAGTGTCTATGGATAAGAGTGCAGGAGGCACACATGCTTTCACAACTAAAAAGATTCCAGCCACAAGATTATACAAATGAGAGGGATCTGCAAAAATAAGAGCAGTAATCCAGTAATCCTCAAAGTGCGTAAATTTACTTTTATTTTGGCTGGAACATGTTGGTGCTACTTGAGACTTTATAAAAACAGTCTAGCCGACTCTCGTGCTTGGGTAGGCAAAAATAATTACTCCACAATCTCACTTGGATTTTTACCCAGAGTGTGTCTTCATGAGGAAGAACTGAGGCAAGACGTTTCAGATGAAAACATGGTGTTTCCTCTTTTATCAGCCCCCGTGTCTGTGTGAGGACGTCCTGGCTGTTTTATGAGCAGGATGTCCTGTGTCAGCTCAGAGGACTGACTCTCTTTTGTCAAGCCTCAGGCTCTAAACAGCTAAATTGAACCTCCCCAGCCCCACGTATCCTCAGAGAGCTGTAACTGTCTTGCTTTATCTTGCTTCTGTTTTTTTTTTTTTTCCCTCTGCTGCAGGGTTTGGCAAGTGGCTCACCGACAAAGCCACCAATTCTCATTATGAACAAAAACAAGCCTGAGCTCCTCTGAAGTGGTGTGTGTGTGTGTGTGTGAGCTCTGAAGGAGGACATCAAAAGAGTGGCAAGAGTGACAGCTGGTCCTCCTCTTGGTCGGGCCCCCTGATAAGATCAGAGTGACAGCATAACATGGGACCCAACAGGTACCTCCCTCCCGCCCCAGCACCCTCCTTGCCGCTCCCATATGGCCACTAACAAGTCCCTCGCCCACCAACATGTCAGTTCCTCTTTGACTCTTCAGCCTTTTTTCAGTTCTTTTTCATTTCTACCTCCTAAAAGAGAAACATTAATATCTACAACATTTATTTCTGTTAAAAGCATGTGTCTATCTCTTCACCCGCGGAGCTACATCAGCATTTTATCTGTTTTTTTTTTCAAGCTATCTCTCTACTTATCACCTCCACACTGTTTGTCTGCCCTTCATGTGTGACTGCTCTTCTTCTACAAGAAGCCATAAACCCGTTGGGAGTGTGTTCACAATGACCACTTGAAAGCTGTGGCTTCCTACAGCTCCAAACCTAATGGACCCTGGTCGTCTAACACCTATAAAAATATTTTAGTTTGGGAAAAAGGTCCCAATTGTCTCTTTCTTGTCGATGTGCTCCAGTTAAAGACGGGCTCAGCTGGCGTGACTGAAAGAGTCAATACTTTATTAATTTTATGAGCATGAAACTGTTTTACGACTCCTCATCCTCCTCTTTCACCTCCATAATTTATCCTGCTTAACTATTTTCTTAATTGCTGCTTCGAGATGAAGTAAAAACAAGAACAGTGTGGAAATAATGATCTGAATTAAAATGAAAAAGAAAAAAAAATCACATATACACAGTCCTTTTTTTCCAAAGCATAAGAGACCATCCAATTAAATTTTATTCAGCAGGGGGGGAAACTGCTTGTTATGGGGGAAACTGCAGCATTTCCTTGGGGTCAGTAGCTTGCTGTTTGGCTTGTTTTGCCTTCGTCTCCCAGGTATAGTTAGTGGTTTGCTGCGCACCCCCATCTGAGACAGGTCCCAGCTCGCAGGTGCAGTGGAAAAAAGATTCAACAGTGAGAAATCGTGGAGGATAACAAGGCTCTTTCCTCAACACAGTATAGTACAGTATATCTCCTTTCTATCCTGTTGTTTTGCATCAGTCTCTAATTTACTGGGGTTTTTTTCTTGCATGTCTTAAGGCAAAAAAAAGCAAACAAACACGAAACTGAGGAGCAGACAAATGTAATTTCAGCTGGCTCCACTAACACGTTGCGGGACACCCTGAGGTCTCGTCTCTGGACTGATTTGGACAGGCCGGCCCCTTTCTCAGCGCAGGGGTCGGGGGGTCACGCAGCGAACAGACAGATCCTCTGTGCGCTATCAAGTCCCTGCACCTACAGGAAACACGATGAGGACAGAGGTTCAAACAGCATCAGACTAAGCAGCACCAGTTTAGTTTATCAGAGCTGGTATTAAAGCGTGCTTTACTGATGAGGCATGCATGATTCAGAACATAAAAATCACTGTTGCATGCATGCAAAGGCATTATCATTATCATGGGAGGGACAGTTTACACCAAAATATTTAGAGTTGCATGTCATGTGAAACTTGATAATTTCAGGCTGAAGAGGGCAAAAGTTTGACACCATGCATGGTATTGTCATTTGTGTATATTATCCTGATGAATGGGTCTTTGAAACATGACACAAAGGAGACTGATGGGGGAGGGCTGGCTTTAACCCTTTGTACTGGGGCATTAGGGAAAGTTGAAGGGGAAGGCTTACAGACAAGAAATGGATCTTGTTGTGAGCAGGGGTAAAAGGTATTAAGGAAGGATTTATCAGAGGAAGGCAATGCAAAATACTATTATTTCATTAATTATGTTGATTTTGTTTTCACCTACAGGCAACATATGGCAGGCCTCCCTTTATCTGCTCCTGGCCGTTAGCACCGCTGCTTCCTGGCATAAATATGTTAGAGGGGTGGCAACTGAACTTCCCTTTATTGCTCTTAAGATAAACATTAACACCTGACAGTGAATGTGCTTCAAGATAAACCAAGATTAGAATTCTGATTTATGTCCTGGTGGCAGAGATGAAGGGGCTTCTGAAGTTTTCCTGCCACATGCAGGCCAGGGCTGATGTTTCATCAGGTTAACAGCAGAGGAGTAGATAAATCTTTAAAATCTGGACCACAGCTCTGTGAAAAGTGCCCCCAGAGGCCTGGATGATGACATGTGGATGATATGTTTATATGGGGTGTGTACCAAGGCAGTAAATCACCAGTGTAAGGAAGAATGACGGTCTATCTGGGGGCCCCCGTGTGTTTTTAGTGAGTGAAGGGGGCTAGTTTGGGGGTAAACTCTGTCACTTTAGAGAGAAGTTGACCTGGCAGGTTTGACCCCAGAGTTCCTTTGAACAGGACAACCCAGGGTGACACTCAAGGCCAGTTTGTTGAGGGATTTGCACATGAAGGACAGAGGATTTAGAGGCTCCCAGAGGAGGACTGCAACTGAGATCCCTCATCTTTTTTTTTTCCATATGTCTTACATTAGGATAAAAACAGATGTATCAAAATGTGATTCCCTTGCGGAGAGGGAGATATGAGTGTTTGAGTGTGTTTTTACACGTATCCTGATGAGGTCAAGTTTTAACATCAAAGCGTCTTTGAAACTCTATCTGACTTCAGTTAACCATATGCTCAGGTGGCAGTGATAGGCTGTGACTATCTACACACTTCACAGAAAAGAGGTTAACTGGTCAAATCAGCGGCTACATGACAGAAAATGTACATTATGGTATAGATAAAAGACTTTGTTGGTGCAGAGTACTGGGCAGGAGAGCATTTTAAACACATGAAGCAAACTCAGACTAAAATGTTTTTAGTTTAAGCACTAATTTCAGCAATATAGGTTTGTGGTTCTAATACACTGCAAAACAACAATTATAGTATTTTCCATGGGAACTCTGCACGATATGACCTCAGTTAGGATTATACAGTCACGCTAACTCATGGCGCCACTTAACAAAGGCCATAATCATTAAATAAATAAGACAAAAGATGACAGACAGGGCGACACAGGCCTTAGTGGCTCCTGTCAGGCTGCTCTCCAGCAGCCGTCGGCTCTCATTTAGTAGAGCTTGACACCACCACACTCATGGCTCCCTAGCAGATCTATTCTATTGATCAGCGCTGGGTGTGCTTTAGTTGGATCAATGCTCGTCCCCGCTCTTTACAATCTGCACCAAAAGCGTATCCTCCCTCTGTGAGATCGATGACAGTGAGGACATCCTCTGCAGGATGGGCGCACGGATGTGGATTTCCTCCCCTCTGGTCAGTGAAGCTATAAAATCCACGACTAAAAAGGATGAAAAGGAAGAGAAGTGATGAGTTAGAGACAGTTTGGAAGAGAAAAGACCCAGCTTTGATGCCGGCTCTGTGTGGATCTGGCGTCCAGATGACCTGTGCTTACAGAGCGAGATTAGCCTTGACAGTTGTTTCTGGAGGGAGAGGGGCTAATCTAAAGCTGTCTGGAGATCCTCAGCCATGCAACATAAAGGCCAGAGCAGGAACGCTGTGTCAAAAACCCACAGAGCAGTTCATCTGGCCTTATCTCAAGACTCCAGCGCAAAGATCCACGGGGCAGATTAGAGTGTTTACATTTCGTTGAGATTTTTATCCTGACATTCCTGTAGAATTAGGCATGCTGTGAGAGCCAAGAGTGGATTCCTGCCTCAAACAAACTGTGTGTCCCTGCAGCGAGAAGCCTCTTATTTTGCTGGTGTGACAAACAGTGCATAAGCTAAAGCTGCACGCCTTCACACAGAAGGGCACTGCTTGGGCATATCTCAGTGTGTATCCACCTAACAAACACCCCGGCTCTCCAGGAGATCCACTATGTGTTGTCATGGCAGTCCTCCAAACACAGTAGGGATGTATTTAGGGGCTTTGTATTTCCTGTGTTTACCAAGCGTCTTGGGCAATCCAGCAGTGAGGCACAGGATGCTGGTCTCCACAATGGCTGCAGAGAAGTCTTTGGATTCTCTGTGGAGCAGCAACACACACAGACAGAGAGGGAAAGCTAATCTCAGATGACAATGGTGTGCAAGGGCTGAGCTGTTATGTCACTTTTCCATCGTACCAGCTAGAATGCTAATGACAGACATCCTCTCCGCTCCTTCCCTTCCTCCTCGTCGCTTCTTACCTCACCCATCACATCGGTAGGCAGGACCGAACACTTGGCACATTCTAACGCAGAACTCAGGACATCTCTCGGTGCCATAAGTGGATTTGTCAACCGGGAAACAGGGCTGTATTTATAGAAGGATCTACGTAAGGGTCAGAGAACAGTACTCTGACCTGTTTTAGCCTGACATCAGCTAAGATAGCCCACTGAAATCTAGGTTGGGAGTGTAAGTGGCTTTTCCAGGTGTTAGATCAATTTCTCCAAACATTGCTCCCTCTCTCCAAGCACGCATATGCACAAGTAATGGACTACTGTAAATCCTTAATGCACCACTGAGTTTCCTAGAGTGGCGGCCGGGGAATAACTGTCGTCAATCACGTATTGTAAACCTCAGATCAATTAAGGGGTGATGTGTGCTGGTGTTTAGCATAATGAAAGGGCAAGCCTGGTCCCCTGTTGATGAAAAGATCCTTACTGGTGACAAAGAAGTCAATATGGTGCATTTGTTAGCTCTCACTGGAGAAGAATTATTTGTACCATGTTGGAAGTGATAATTTCTTTCCTACTGTTTGAATGGAAGAGTCAGTAGTAGTTATGTATATTGCATTTGTAGCACTTTAAATCAACATTTTAAAAACATTTTAAAGACAACAGGCTCAACCTGATACGACATTTTGGAGCAATTTAAGCAAAGCTCATGGTGTAACATTCATGGATGTTCATGTTCCCCAGAGGATGAATCCTACTGACTCTAGTGATCCTCTAAATTTTCCTCTACTGCCTCCAGCAGAGTCTACACTTATCCAGTAAAATATTTAAACTTTAACTGGATGGACCAGCACATTTTGTCTATCTATTCATGGTCCCCTGAAGATAAATCCAAGTGACCATGAAGTTGACATTTATGGTTTTGAGTGAGACCCCTCAGCAACCACTGAATGTACTGCCATCAGAATTGGTTCACATATTCGTATCCCTCTGAGGATGAATAATTTGCATAACTTGCAGTTAGGGACTAACTGCAAGTTAGGGTTGCTAACTTGCAAAATTAATTAGGGCTAATTAGCAATGTTAGCAGTCTATCGTGCTAAATAATGATGATAAACATGATTTTAAAAATTTACCTGCTAAACATGAGCATGTTAACATATTCATTGTGACTACATTAGTATGCTAGCACTAGCATTTAGCTCAAAATGTCTATACAAACACGCACAAAAACGCGTTATCACATGACCATTAACGTACACCGGGCATGCGCGAGCCGGTGTAAACAGGAAGCAGTTGTTCTTGCTTAGTTGTAGAAAATACTACGAGCAGTAACGGCGAAAAGTGAGTATTTAACGGCACGGCAGCTGCTAGCAAAGACCCCACGGTCAGTAACGTTTGTAATTCGGTGTCGAGGATGGTAGAAGCCAATCAGGAAGCGAGCGTGGGTGTTTGCGTCATCGTATTCCGCCCAGCCGTTGAATTTCGTGCTAATTAGCAGTGTTAGCGTGTTTATGTTAGCATGCTAACACTAGCATTTAGCTTAAAAATACAGCTTTTATTTCTGTTTCCTGAAATAATCACCAATTGAGTTGATAGGATCGGTTAGCATTGATGACACCAGCTTCCTTTTTAAGTTCTTTTTGAGGATAATATCTTTCAAGATGAGTGAAATTTATTTTGTGCTGTAATATTTGGACACAGAAGATAAAAGGAGCATTCGTTTTCTTTGCAAATAATTTGTAAAAATCTCAATTAATTACTGATCTTCATGTATTCATGGGTAATTAAATATTAAAAGTACCATTAAAGACACTTTGTAGAAAAGCTAATGTAAAATCAGTTCAAAGAGCAGTCAACTGACTTTTACTCCACCACACATTCCTAGTGCTCTGCCATTTCCTCATAGCGAATCTGACACTGCAGCCCCCTGCACAGTCCCATCCTTCATCCCTGGATGAGCCCGTTGACTAATGAGGGGCTTAGATTCAGAGCCATTACTTCACCACTGTCCAGAGCCTGTCTTTCCCATCACGTTGTTCGGCCTTTCTGCTCTTGCCTTCTCTCTACTTAACTGTTCAAAGTGGCCCTGAAAGGCATGCACTGTGGGAACTCAGTGGAGGCTAAACTCCTTTACTGTGTGTGTTTACAGATAGTAAAGGATGCACCGGTGCATTCAAATAAAGTGTGAGAAACCCGTCAGTCCTGCACGGCACTAATCTTTAAAATTGGAGTCACTTTATTCTCAGAAATGCCTAGTCATTATAAAGTGTGTGAGTATTGTTGAGTCTTAATAGTGTGATGCAAGAAGGGATTGAACTTTTTCAGCCTCGGGCCACGCTATAATACCACTGAACTGGCAGATTTCCTAATTTAACTTGATTTGCTGTCAGTATAAATGTGCAGGAGTAGGAGGACTGGTAACCACACTGTTTCAGTATATTATCCTCAAAATGAACTAACAAAGGAAACTAATATTTTCCATCGTAATGTAGATTTTCAAATCGGTATATCCAAAAATTGGCCCAAATACTGATTGTCAGCTTGTGTGCATGGCCTTCTGAGACTGAGGATGGACAACCTCAGCTCAGAGTAAATATGATGCATTTAATCAGCCAAAAAATATTTAACAAAGCTTTTATTTCATCATAGACATTTGTATTATGGAAGCCTTATAGTTTATATACATGTCAGAGCTAGAGCTGCCTGACCTGTACTCATCAATTATGCACAATTGCACCTATCTTCTTGTCCCACTAAAGTAATTACAGGGTAAGCAATGCAATCAGCCTGTGATATTGTAATGATAATGCCAAGATAATAGGTCCCACATACAGGTTGTCAACATCTCGTTACATCCATTATGCTGTCAAAACAATGAAAAAGAATGCAATAGTAAAATGTACCCACGCTATATTTATTTACAGAGGAATAATTGAAAAGGAAAATCAAATTTCATAGATCAACACACTTCACACCGCTCAGAGAGAGTGTGTCCCGCTCTGAGTAGACAGTGGTAAAACGAGTTCCTCTTTACACTCAAACACGAGCTCCTCTTGACACACAAACACAACATGTCTGAATGAGTTTTGGTGTGAGGCTTCTACCTCATGGTGTGAGGTGCTTTTTTCCATCTAACACCCCTTCACCAAATGTCAATTGGCAAATAAGCCCCAGCCCACCCCCCAGAAAGAAGACCCTGATTAGGCTGGCGATTCTCTTTGTAAAGAAACAAGAAGAGACAAGAAGACGCTAAATGTAGGCAAATAAAGAATTATAGGCCTTTAAATGGTTGCCACCTTTGACAATACTAATCATTTTAAATCCAGCAAATACACAGATGCAGATGAGTCCACAGGGCAAACACACACAGCCACTATCTGCATGACAGTGGTCTTATTTATGGTTTACTTTTAACACAAAAACACAGACTTTGAGTGCTTGACATGTTATCATCCAGCAATCACAATATGAATGGAGACAAACAAGTAGAGGAAATATGCTAACATATGATCTGCAGCACTAAAGATCCCCATCTCTGACAAGATAAAGACACAATGTGACCAGTGAGCCTCTCCACAAGCCTCTGGTAAGTGGACAGCATTCCTTCATGTGGCTTTTGAACTTTCTCTGCTGCAGGGGTTTTCTGCTACTCCAAGACTACTATTGTTCCAGTGTGGTCATCAACAATGACTTGGGTGTGTATGCAGCTTGTCTGCAGCTGAACGCTCCCCTGATTCTTGTTTTTGCCGTCTGAACAGGCCTGAGCGACACACCCCACATCGCTAAATGCTCTCCCAGGGAAGGCAGGAGGCATCAGCCTGACTGCCAAAGGACAGCTCAATACAAATAGAAACCATATAGCATATATCATTCATGACAGGTAACTGGAAAAATATTTTCTGTGTGTGTGTACTGTGGTGAACGCTGAAGTCCTCAGAGAGACAAAGTTGCACAAACAAAATCTCTATTAGACTTTATTTTAACTAAAAACAGGTGTTTATATTTCTACATTCTCATGCACAATGCATTTAATACACATTACACTGCCTAAAGCATTTGCCTCACGCTTCAGCTTTCTGACAAGCAATGACCCAATTACCTCCACTCAACATGTTCACATAGGACAGCCAGTCACTGGGTTCAACCCCACAGGTGTCCAGAGTGCAAGCCCAGAAACTTCAAAAGACATCTTTTATGATCCTTTTTATGGTCTACTCACTTTGCCTATTCTGTTTGCTCATCATGTCTTGCTCAATGCTAAATGAAGCATCTTCTAAGAAGATCTGCTCTGTAGAAACGTTGCCTTTAGTTTCACAAAATTAGAGATAATTGCATTGTTCTTATTATATGATGTAACTTTTTTTATTCTGCACGATGTGTAAAATACTCACTGTCCCTGGTTTAGGTCACTGAACTGAGGACATTGCAGGAAAATTGTTTAAGACATGTGGCAAAGAGGAGGGAGTAAAAAGTACAGGTTACATGACTAATTATAAGTTTCAGGGACAGGCAACCATTTCCCATGAAGAGCTATGAGAACTCAGTCATGTGTACTGTGGCCAGTTTTAAACAGATTATTTGCAAAACGACCCTCTACATGTTTACAGTGTAATTATGTGGTATTAAAGTGGCATATCCAAAATATAATGTGAGTATTTTGCATGTCCATGCACAGCATCATAAATTGTATATTTTGGTTGGTTTTGTTTACACTGGAGAATATATGGGTTGTATTTAAACCCAGAACTGCATCAGGTGCATTCACTGATTAGTTCCTCCTCTCCCTGGGTGACCTTGCAGTAAACAGTGTACTAATGAGTTTGTCTGGGATGAAAACCTGTGGACTCGTGGCCTTCCTCTGCATATGGTCGCTCATCATTGCTCCACACAGTAATGAATAGCCACTTTAACAGACAAGACTGAGCTAACCACCAGAGTAACAATGCACATCCGATTCTTTATAGCATCTAATTTGTGTCCATGCTGTCCACTGCAGCATCTGCACCTCCGGTCTATCTGCTCCCGCCCCCCTTCCCTGCTGCGTCCACTTCTTGTGCTGTGTTCCTGGAAGACCGCAAAGGAGTAATCAATGAGTCATGTGTCCTGATTACAACCAACTCCCTATGGGGCATCTTCAAAGGGCTCTGGAGTAGATGGAGAGAAGGAGCAGCATTGCCCTCCATGGGGTAATTACAAGTTGGGGCTCCATGGTTTCTACTCCCTTTCTGTGGCGAGTCAGGCTTAAAGACAGGCCAGTTAACAATCCAGCCGGTCCTGTTAGCGCAGTGGGAGGCTCTTCCAACCACTGAGCACCGACTGGTGGGGCATGCCATCCAAAATTATACAAATCCACCCTCATGCACACACAGAAACACATGCTGCAGCGCTGTGTTTGCTAGGTGACAGTAACAGATGAGGAGAACACTGGCAAAGACAAAAGACACCAAAGAGAGAGACGAGGAGATATTTTCAGGTTTGGTGCAGCTGAGTACACGCCTGTCTATCCCAGGAGAACGAGCAGTGTTTGAGTGTTTATACATTAAAAGGGCCATAAAACTAGACAAACACACTTAAGCACTGTCTGACTGCCTTTAGGCCCTCTGTTTCTCTCCATTACCCTCCACCTCTGACTTGTCCAATAATGTGCACATGTGTTTTTTTGTCTCTTAAATTTTGAACAGCTGAATTTCAAGCCCCAAATCATGTGGTTGTTTATTTGTCTTGTTCCAGTAAAAAAAACAGTGTTACAGGTCTGAACAGAACCAGCAGCACCAGAGAGCGTCCGTCAGCAGCTGCATAACCAAATCTGATGTTTATGAATCATTATGATCATCTGATCATTATGAAAGATGGTTAATTAGTGCTTAAAGTGATGACTACATGGAAAGTTTAGCATGGAGACTGTGTGGCTGATGGTGTCTTTGGGTTAAGACTCCAGTAAACCCATGTCTGCACGGTAGCAAACAGAGAGGGGTGATGAGAGACAAAACAGTCATTAGCTCCCTGTAATGAGGGAGAATAATATGAGTGTGTGTGTGTTTGCATGTAACCTGTGTTATGGGTGTGAGTCTGGGGATTCCCATGCAGGTCCTGTAGGGTCTCTGAATGGAAATCTCTCTTACAGGTGCTCTGCCACCTAAAAACAAAATATTAAAGAGACCAGGCATCTGTACTGTTTCTACTACTTGCATTGAAAGTAATACACTCAAATAATTCTACTCCAGCTCATGTTTACAAGGTAAAGTGCAAAAACTGCAATTCTTAGTTTTTTTCAAGTCTTTATTTCTCTTATTATCTTTAGCTATGTCAGAGTAATTTCTTCATTTGCCACAATTCTTCATGAAACAGATTACTTTAAATGGAAATTTTTGTTTAATGTTTAAATCTTTAAAACTTAACTCTGTCTTTAGGCCTATCTAATTACATGTGGTGTAGGTACAGTATAGCTTACAGTGCGTCATTTCAAACAAGCAAGAAGAAACCATTATCCGCTACTGCCCTCTTGTGGACAAAACAAAAGCAACCACTGGTAATTCAAACGAATAGGAATCTGTATTATTATTTAAAAGCACAGCCTTAGGCTCACAGGTATTTCCACCACATAAACTACATATGATAATTATCTATTTAGAATATTTAAAATGTATATAATGATATAGTTGACAGAATATTACAGCAGATATGCCTGTTTAGCAATAAAATGTGGTTCTATACTGCACTGTAAAACGAAATTATCCTACTCAAATATAAACGTCCTTTTCTACATTATGCAGTATACTCATGCCACGTTTCTGATATTACAAGGTTAAGTGGATTAACTTTTAAAAACCGTGTTTTAGGCTTAAAAATAAAGAACTGTCTTAACTCAAAGTGGGTTCATAATAAGGCTTGGACATTTACTCAACTGGAAAAATTACCTGGAAAAAAGGAAAATAAACTAAAAATAGTTTAATGACCAAATTTCCGGTCTAATCGATGTTCACTGACGATCATTTTTCCAGATTCGTGTAAATCCGTACACCGTTACATGACATTAAGGCTTAAAGTAATGTATAGGCGGAAAATATACTTGTTATTTTAAAAGACTCTGTTGTCAAGGCAATTTTAGTAATGAGAGCTAATGTGTAGCTTCAACAGGGATCAGATGGAAACCCGCTACGGCTTGAAAAGAAGCAATAATTTGTGTATTACAGTAGGGTATTTATATAGTAACAGCAATACCAGCGGTTTGCGTCATTACTTGTTGACTGTTTCCATGCTGTCAGCCCCTAAAAGCTAAATCCTGGAAGGTCACTTTGTACGTAGTCATGCAAGAATATTAAATATCACTCTGGAAAAGCGCACTCTCTCCCAGTCGGGCACAACCACTTGACATTTTGATGTGACTGACAGTCCGTGAAGGCAGCATCACACCCTATTTTTTTCCCCCAACATCCGGGACCTTTGGAGCTAACCAGTGTGTGGAAACTGGGTAAGGAGGGCAGCGGAGAGCGGTAGAAAGGCGGACTGATGACAGCTGTCAGTGTGGACAAAAACACTACCAATCTCTGAAGAGAAGCCGAATGGCTCTCCCCTAAACCTCCAGGAGGAAAGGGACAACACCTCGGCTGTATCGCGGGATATTAAAAGCTGTCGCGAAGGTAACGTTGTATTTTTGGGATGGGAAATATGACGGGAGGATCGGTGCCAGTTTGCCCTGTCTGTCTCAGGAGAGTCGAGGTTAGCCTTACTGGCTATCCAAGCTAACTATCCAGCTAAACGGGTCAGCTAGCTTTGGCTCCCGGGGATTGGCTTCGGTGCTGGGGGTCATTGCCGCGGGAAGGACATGCCTGGGTAGTTGTCGTTTGTGTGGAGCGTTATCCCAGTGGAAGCGCGGTAAGAAGGACACTGAAAAGGATAACTTTTTATTGGGAATTGCGTGAGGACGGAATGCTAGTTAGCATTCCTAGTTAGCTAACCAGGAGCTGGCTAACCTAAGTCAACTTTACCGTTAGTATAAATAGCTAGCTAACGCTAACAGGGCAGTACCCTGGTGTAACTTTAGCTTTAACCTAGCTGGTGGTTACTTTCCCCTACCCCCTTTCCCTAATGGATAAAGTATAGGAACAGGAATGCTAGCTTTGTTAGTGGGTGGAAAACTCTCCGTAGAAACATGAATATTTTAACTACTTAGTTGAAATTAGTAGCTTCACGCCACCTAACAATAACTCACAATCTTATTGTCATTTAGCCATGACTTCTCCGCATTCATTGATTTGCTATCCAGCGTTTCTGAGGTGGTCAGACTGTTAATTTGGGATTTGGGGATCCACGGGGTTTGGATCATCAAACGTCTACAAGGAGTGCTCATTCCTCGCTTGGGTCCTCTGACTCAGCCTGGTCCTAAACTAGGCGTTTTCCCCCCACTGTCTGTACCAGCCGGCTACAGGGCTCTTTTGTCTATGTGATATGTTAACTTTGATTCTGCCAGGATATCCATAACAAACATATGTCACCGTGTGGATGATGAGGGCTACTATTACAACAGCTGTTAACACGAGCCTAATCAGTAAACAATCATGGGTTCAGATCAGCTTCAAATGTTGAAGTCTATGTTATCATCTTGTATTTAGACCTCATTAGCTGTCCTCTATTGGAATGTTATGGTCAAATGTTGATTTATAAGGTTGTAGTGGTCCCACATGTCGCATTTAAAGCTGGTTTATGTCAGCCACAACTGTTTATCCAAAGCCCTTGTAGGTGCCATACATGAGTGACTGTGTTTTTGCAGGAATGATAGTATGAGATAGGGAGTTTATGGTTTGTTAGTGAGATTAGAGTGCATAAAACCACACACAGTGAGGTGTAGTTGAAACTGGAGGCAGCCCTAATGCATTTGTCAGACTATTCTAACACTTTCTTTTGCCTCTACTTTTTTCTCCCAGGTATTTACATACAGTCTTGTGTATTTTCTGGCTTTATACATCGCTGGTGGAGTTACGGTTGCAGAGGCAACATGGGGACACAAGGCTCTGGTAGAAAGCGTGCCCCTCTCAAAGACCGGTTCTCGGCAGAGGATGAGGCGTTGAGTAGCATTGCGCGAGAGGTAAGTTCATACGCCGACACATACATTGTGTTTTTCCACTTTGGGGCATGAACCTGGGCTCATGCAGTGCTGAATCATTGCTAATATGATTTTATCCAGCTCAGCTTTTCTTGTTTACCCTCCTCCAGATAATGGGCCCTTTAAGCACAGGTAGAAAATCGATCTGTCAATCTCAGATGTTGTTAATTTGGGCAGCAGCACCATCACATTTTAAAATAAAGGGAACATGAGCAGACTGTTGAAACCATTATCAGCACTCATATGATTGTCTGACACTGCACTATAGCAGAAATAGAGACCTTTAAAATTAAGATATGTTGGGAAAATGTTTTATCAAAGCCTGAAAACATCAGTGTTATGTGTTTAGTGTTATGCTTCTCAATGCTGTGAAATTCTTCAAGAAAGCTTAAGTATTTTCTCATTTATAAAGTGGACGTCACAGCAGAAATATTGAAAAGGAGGTCACTGATCGAGCCAGCTGTAAATAAACTGAGTGTTTTACTGGTTTTGGCTTAAGGACATGTTGCCTTGACTGCAACTCCAGATAGTTTGTAAGCCAGCTTTGAAAAACTAAAATATATTGGGACTAGACTAGATTTTAATGCAAGGTCCAATAGACGGGGAGATGATGTGTCATGTGTCAAACTTTAAGTCAAACCCAGTAGTTTCATCAGCCAGAGACAGAAAGGTGTACTGAATCTGTTACACAACCAATTATGTTGATTTGAAGTGGTGGTGGTCACAGTTGTGTCAGTAAATGAGGCCCTGAGGCATATACTTATATGTGGACGTTCAGGTTTTGCTAGTCAATTAGTGTTTGAGGCCAAGCAAGAGGAGACAGATGGTTTGGACCACGGAGAGATCGACTTAACTTGTCGTGTTTTTGTTTGGGGGGGAAAACACAGGCAGAGGAGAGAAGCTTGCCTGGCCTGTAACAACTTGCCCCGGGATTATTCCATTTTGTTCCACAGCAGAGCTGCCGTTCCTTTGGCTTTTTCCAGAATGGGGTGGCTAAAAACATGATGTGCAAATATCATTTTTCAGCGTTTAAAGGTTTTCTTTTTTTTATGTTTGGTAGATAAAAATCGCCACATTGCCTGCAGATTTTCTGTGAAGGTTTCTGTTGAAGTCAAAGGATTTTTTTTGCTTTTACACATGGAAATGCTGCACTGGATAAATTAGCTTTTCATTCATATTTGCCTTGGCCCACTTTTTTTTACATCTGTGCTGGTCGAAAGCTGTGCAGTGCCTCATTCTTGGGCACTAAGCACAAGGCTCCATTTGCTCTCTTTATAGTCATGCAGGCCAATCATAGAAACATGAGTCATCTGACCCTCCCAGTCAGGTCCTAAATCTGAATCTCTTTGTGGTGCAAACCAGAGATTAGATCAACTGTGCAGGGAGTTCACAGGGTCAGTGGCTAACTTGTTGCACATCACCTTCCTCCTAAACAAATCTTCAAAACCGTGCAGCTTCGGCTTCGTGTTGTCTGTGCCTGGTTAAGTTAAAGTTAAAGCCTGCCTGCCTGTCTCTGCTTGGCACGGATCACTGCTGAGAATGACTGTGAATTTGAGCCTGCACCGTCACCAGCCTCTTACATTACTGGGCAGTCAGTCCTTTTGAATACCAGCAGCTTGCTTACAAATCTGACAGTGGCCAAGTGTTAGAATTAGATGATCATCTCATCATACCCGTTGTGCCTCAGATTAGGATCTAAGGGAGCTGATGGTGCTTGAACAAGGCAATCATTGACTTTTCCTCAGTGTACAGAGGGAGTGTGTTTGTGTGGAAGCTGTGGTTCATAGTCCATATGATTTTATTTGTGATATCAACATGGAAAGTATCACACTTTCTCTTTCTGCATAAGACCGTTCAGGCTGTAGAGAACAAAGCACATATTAAAGTGTCTGGCAATAACTGGACATGAAGGACTGTCAATTTGATCCAACGTCATCCTGTCATTATGTAAGATTTTTAACAATTGTTATACAACTAAAGTTTTAATATTATTTCTTTTTAAATTGCTATTTGTAACATTAAGCGATTTGCATTTTCATGGACTAATCTGGTGTAATTTTCATGTCGTAAGAGTGGCCCAAAGGTTAGTCATTTACATAATGTAGTGCACCCAGAGTGACTGTACACGCCTGTTTTTCAAACCAACTATTTGAACAAATCTACCAAATTTTAGGAGCTATTTTACAGTTAGCTACCAGGGATTAATACTAAATGAAATTCTGCATTTTACACATGTATTTACTTACTTTTCAGGATGTTAAAGTAATCAATTTACTTTAGTATCTGCACCTTCCATTTAATATTTCCCTTTGTAAGCTTATTTCTTACAAATTACACTCACTCTTTTTTTATATCACAAGTTTGCACACTGCAGGTTCTAGTTCAGTTTCAGTATTGGAATATTGTGTTCAATATTTTGACTATTGATTAAACAGTTGATTGTGTTAGGATTAATTGTGTAGCTACAATTTCCAGATGTGTTCAAGTTGCTTAATTTGTCGGGCCAACAGTTCAAAAACCCCAAATCGCAATTTTACAGTGATAAAATGAGGAAACTAGTAAATCCCTACTTTTCCTTGGAGCTGCCCTACATGGGGCATTAGCTGATATTTATTGCACTCTCAGTGACTCTCTAAGTGCTCCAGGTGATCTCATGGTGGTTTGCTGGACTCTTATTGCCCATAGTGCCGGAGGTGTGCTTCTGCTGCTCAGGTTACCCCTCCCCAGCCCCACGATGAGGCTGTCGGAGAGCTGGAGCCTGATGGGCCAGGCTATAGATAGGACAGAGACAGAGAGCTCAGCTGTGCTGCTGTGCAGAGCAGGTCATACTGTCAGACAGCTCAACAGGTGCAGAGCACAGGGCCAGCCGTCTCTCTGCTGCCTCTCTCCTCACGCGTTCACAGCTTTACTTCCTTTTTCACCTTCTACAAAACTTCTTTCATTTTATGACCATCAGTTAGACTCAAAAACCACAGAGTAGCCACTGGAAATGCATGTACACATGCGTTAAGCTTTACATAAATCTTACATAGCAAATTACTCTCATACAACAAGACAAATTATTTTATTATTTTATTATATGATTTGTTGACATCAATCAGTGATGATAAAATGTAAGAGAGAGACATACATGCACGTCTTTCTGTAATCTTGTATCTCACTCATCACCTCAACTTTCCCCAGACTGTATCATCCAGGGTCGTGGCTTTCACTCATTTCCAACCTTGGGATGTCACAATAAAACTATTAAATTCTATGTAAACCTCCACCACAAGTGCCTTTTTCTCTTTGTATATCGCAGTTTTAGATTTAAAAAACATCTAGACGTACAGGTCAGAAGATTTCAGAATGTGGGGTGGTTGTTGAGGATTACTATAAAACAGTTTTTGTTAACTCCGGGCTACTATTGAAACAGGAATAGCCTATACCCACAGGCCTTCTATTCTGGCAGTGCAGATAAGAAATTGCTGGAATGCTGAAAGTGTTTGTCTGCAGTGAGATACTGTACACACAGCATGCACGGTATTTATGGACTGTCTTTTAGTCAGAGATAAAGGGCTGGGCCTCATGAGCAAGTGTGCCATTCTTTGTTGGTGGGATGTTTAGTTTTCAAGCATGTACAGTATGTGATTAGCAACATGGACGTAATGGAAGGATAGTCGACGCAGTCACCTGTGTGACTCCACAGGGCTGTGCAGGGGCTCGCCTAAATTAGCCCCCTCTGCTGAGGTACTCTGTAAAATTAGCCCCTGTTGATGTTCTGACTCAGTCGGGGGCAAATTGTGTGATGACTCCTCACTTTCCCCCTGGAGGAGAGTTTATTGGACATAGTTTAAGGTTCAACTAGTTAGGTAACTCGCCTCTATGTTTACCGACCGAGCAGAACCACACTATGAGTCATTTTGTTATTTTCTCTCAATACTGTAGCTCTCTGTCTGTCTGTTTGTTTGTGCGCTATTGGCATCTCCCACATGAGGGCTTTGAATTAACCCTCCTGAAACTGATGGTTAACACATGTTGTTGGTGATGAGGCATCCCAAGCATTCACTGTGGACAGGATCACAGAGCTCACAGAGGAAACTGGTCAGTGAGGGCACACCGCACAGGGCGGTAAGCTGCAGTAGAATGAGCTACAGCCTCCAACACGATCACAAAGCTTAATCAACTCCTCTCTAAATCTGTTTGAACAAAAACTGAACATCATAATGAAGGGAGAGCTGTTGTAAAGAGTGCTTCAGTTCCTAATAAACAAATAAATAAATAAGTACCTAATAAACTGACAACTAATTTTAGATTTTTGTCAAAGCAGCATTCTGTAACTATTTTACCTTAAATCTTTAGTTTTTCAGGTACAATCTCCCTCTAAACTGCTGGAATCAGGCCCAGGAAGTTCCAGAGTAATGCTGAACTGTAGACCAGTTAAAAAGACTTAAAAGTCATTAAAAACCCATGTTCATCTCCAGTATCCAGAGAGGAAAATATCAAGAATTCTAAACAGAGTTTGGTGTGTTTGTTACAGTGACAGTACTTCCTGGACCATGTGGACCAATATACACCATTCACCCTTTGTTTTCTGTACGTGAAAACCACTTAACCACTCTGACTCTGAGCAACAACAGAATTAATTAGTTGTGTTAATGTTTTAATAATAAACCACACCAACCTCATCATCGGAGGGTTGGTTGTCGTGGTTACAGCTGGGGCAAGAAGCTGCTCTCTCATAGGCCTTGACAGTGTCATTTGAAATCAAGGCCTGTGCCCATTTCCCAGTGTCTCTTTTCTCTTGAAGGATTCTGCCGTGTGATTGTTTTTGTTTTGTTTTTTTTATCGAAGCTGGGCGTGTCCTCAGAGAAGCACCTTTATGAGCTTCCATTCGTGGCTGACAAGTGTGTTCATGTTGTGTCTCACAGGCGGAGGCGAGGCTGGCAGCGAAGAGGGCGGCTCGGGCGGAGGCCAGGGATATTCGAATGAGGGAACTTGAACGGCAGCAGAAAGAGGTATACAACACAAACATGGACCTGACTGTCAAAGATACTGCTGCTCTCAACACAGCTCGACTGTTGAATAAACAGAAATTGGCCTTGTTTTCTCCTCTATTTTTTGTTGTTGTTTTGACATTGACTCGGGCCAATTACTACAATAACTGACTGAGTTTTTGCAAGCTGCTCGTCTGTGTCCGCAGTCAGCGGTGCAGAGGAGCTGCTTGGCTCTGCGTCTTGAAGGACATTTTTAGATTAATCTGACAGATCATATATAAAACCATACCCACAGAAAGAAAAATAAAAGTGCTGCATGTCCACAGATGTAACCAGAAATTTCTATTCCTGTAAATGTCACCCAGTTTTTTTTTTTTTTTCGTGTTTCAGCAGTTTTGAG
This sequence comes from Lates calcarifer, assembly GCF_001640805.2. NCBI lineage: Eukaryota > Metazoa > Chordata > Actinopteri > Centropomidae > Lates > Lates calcarifer. Next base: position 2,256,287 of record NC_066848.1, on the reverse strand, counting down.
TGAAGTATATGATGGTTTGTTTTTCCTGGCACTTCCTCCCTCTGTCCAGCTTTCTTACCACTCCTCTGGCAGTGGCAGTAACAGAAAATGGGGTCAGATCCACCAGTGGATGGTAGGCGAGCAAGAGAGTGATCTAGGCGGCCACTCAGTCCACTAACATGGCCTGTTGTGTGGGATTGAGCCCCAGTCAACCCTGACCGTTTAGCTACACTTGACTCACAGACTACACTGTACCTCACTGCGGAAATATGCCTCAGCGGTGTGTTTGCTTTGGAGACACCGTAATCTGTGACCGTGTGTGTGTGTGTGTGTGTGTGTGTGAGCCTGCATGCAAGAAGGTGGTTTGGACTTTTAGTTTTGCTTCTCCAACCTCCAGCTACCTCAAAACACGAGGAATGGTTTTGAATGTTTATGAACCGGTTTTGCATGGAATTAATGTTGCGTCTGTGCCTGTGTGTGTCGGCGCATTGACACAGTAAAAAGAAGCAGAGAATTCTTAGTATGCACTGTTTTTAAAAAAGAGCAGATGAGGCAAAAATGTGCAGTGTATTAGCTGTTCTTGTATATCATTAATCTTGAGGCGAATGTTTATGACATCCATTTGGTTATAAACATGATGACAGACGCTGTTTTGCATGGTTTGGGCTTTGCATAGCAACTGTTGAGCATTGCTAGTGACCTTGTTCACCCCCTGTGATTGAGCCTCTTGACTTTCACTCTATAATTCTTACCAACTTTCCTTCCTGACTCCAGGCTGACACAGAAAAAGCCAGAGCCTCTAGTAGTAGTAGATCCAGCAGCCGTCATCGCCGGGTCTGTATCTCCCCCGCACACTTCCTCTTTGTCTGTCTGTATTTCCTTTCTTCTTTCTCCTTTAATCCTGCAGTTAATCTCTCATCACCCATGTTCCTCTCTGTCTGCTTTTCTGCTGTGACTCCATGTTTCCACATTAACAGGGGCTGGATGATGACGTTATGTCAGTCCGCAGCTACAGGGTGCGTACATAATGCACCCCTGCCAGTTTTATAAAGACTGTGCTCTCACAGGGGCACGCTGATGTCTTCTTGTTAGCAAAACACTTGTTGAGTTAATACATCAGCATGAAATACTTCTTTGGGTCATAGCAGAAGATTTATCTTAATGTCTGTCTGTTTTCTTTTACTTTGAAGTCAACTTCCTCTGGAATACGTGACTTGGGCTCTAGTAAAAGTCGATCCAGTTCCCGTAGAAAAGATGCCCTGGTCAGTTGTGTGTGTGCATGTGTGTGTGTGTGAGAGCATGATATATATTTGAACACCTGGATTCAGCATGTAACCAGAGTTTAAGTCTGGCTAACTTCACCGTGCTAAGCAGAAGTAATTTATAATCCGACAGATTTTCCTTCCTACTGCTCCAGTTACATGATTTTTTATTTATACTGGAGATTTGGATATGACAGATTAGGTTATACCTGAGGGGAATTTAATTTCTCCCTGTATTATTATTGAATGTGTTGCTGTGAGATTCTGATGGACTGCCACTAAAGTTTGACGGTGAATTTTCATAAAGTTAAACATTTTTCAGCTTCTAAACCTCCATTGTTGTTGGAAATTTGTACCTTGACAAGACATTTGAGCAGCTAAATCAGCTAGCGTCTATGGAAATATACCAGTATCTACACAGATGCACACGCTGGTAACTATTTTAACAGGATTACGTAGAGAATAGAAGTGCTGATAGACTGCATTTGTGGCTGACTCTGCTTTCTCTATGTCATATTTTCTTTACTCCGTAACATCATGCAGTCATTGTAACGGGCAAAGTGCCACTGACAGATGTTTTTATTCCTTCGCTGTAGCCTTGGCAAGGTGTAGAAAAATAAACAGTTTGCTTTGGCAGTTGCTGTGTTGGATTACTTAACCTACTGAACATCTAACCTAACTTGTAGTCCAACTAGTCGAGTCTCTCAGATGTTTGATTGTCCTCTGACTCCTGTTCTCTCTTCAGTCTGATGGCCTCTCCTCTAGCTCCACCCTCAAGACCTCCCGCTCCACTGTATGTACACATGTGATCATCATCCATTTATTCTTGCTTCTACGCTTTTTCCTCTAGACCTTTGTCTCATTTTAGGGTTGTTTTTTTGTTGTTTTTTACATTTTTTCCTGGGCTGAACAGAGTTCTGTGTACAATGACCTGCATGGCCATAAAAAGGCTTCATCCTCGAAGAAGGACCTGCTGGTCAGTGTACTCTCCGAGTGTTGGTGTCTCTACTGCAGCCTCAAGCATGGAGGCGCTGTAGATTAATAGTGGTTTGCAGTGATGATTTACTATTGATCAATTTTACTCCTGATAAAACTGTAAATTACAGTTTGAAGTGTCACGTAGACGTTGATCGAGCCGTGTTGAATGTGTAGATATTAGTCTGACGCTTGCAGTTTAAATTTGTTATGCCAGTGTTTGTTTGAGGTCATATCATGTTACCACTTTTCCAGACCGGTCTGTACCACGATCAGAGGAACTACACCAGCCTAACGAAGACCAAACCGCCTCCTACGCCCTCCACTTCCACCTATCAGCCTCGGGTCAGTCCCCCTCTGAGTGCTGTCCAGCTTGTAGCCTTTTTTATACACAGGCCGGTGTCGTTAAAGGACACCCAGTGGAACTGAACGCCAGCTCGCATGGTCTAGTTTATTGGACATTTATAGCTGTTATACAGCTGCAGTAAGAGCTATTGTTTGTGCTTCATAAAGGCATCAAAGCAAAGAGAGAAACATGGCAGTTGTACGTAAAGTTGCCTGGTTATGTTTGATATCTGTTCACTCTAAAACAGTTCTTACAGTGATTTGAATGCATGTAAATTACCGGGACGATGTCACTTCACCTCACCTGACTTTCAGCTGGAGGCCCTAAATGCCACAGGGTCAGCAAAACACTCGCCCTGTTCCCATTTGCTGCAACTCTGCTCTCTGTTCAGTCTCTCTCCACCTCCTCACAGCCCTCCTCTGTCCTCCAACCTGACATTTTCCTGCTCCCCTCCTCTCTGACAGGCCACCACCTCCTTGTCCTCCACCACCACCCCCACCACCGGCACGGGGCTGACTCGCAGCTACAGCACGGTCAGTTCTCTGTGCACCGGGTGGTCCAGCATCTCTCTGCATGCCTCTAGCTACCTTCAGAAGTAGACCTTCCCTCTCTCTTGTGGCCACATACGTCTGATAGGACGCCCAGTTGCTTATATTTAGCTCGTGGACACTGAGCACTTGGCCGTGGCCAGAGATTTGTGCTTCAGTTAGATAAGGCAGGAGTTTGTGTGAAGCCAGAGCTTTTTGTACAACACTGAGTGTGTTTCTGTTTATCCCATGGCACAGAGAGAGTCTTTCTACCCAACCTACTTAGCTAGTGCGTCAAAGATTTATGCTCCCTCTCTCGTGTTTTGCTGAGTCCTGCATTGTCTCTCACGTGTTCCCTCAGGCCTCTATTTACGATGACACTGGTCTTTACGGTTCGGGCTACAGTTCAAGAGCTGTAAGTCTTCTGAATGTTTGTGAAACAGCGTTTCAGCAATGTCACCACCACAGCTGTGCACTGTTGTGCCTGTGGCCTAATGTCTGTCTTCATGTTGATCCCCCTGTTCATCCTCCTCCTCCTCCTCCTCCTCCTCCTCCTCCTCCCATCCACAGCCCTCTGAATACAGCTGGTACTCCTCTGGAGCCAGCTCCACTCGCAGCAGCCCTGCGGTGAGCCACCTATAACCACCGCCTCCCTGCATGATCTCAGACTGCTAACAGGGCTCCCCTCTCATCCTCATGTTGACCACTCATACCAAACTGGCCACAGCTTTGTTTAGGGAACAGCATCCGTTGATTTGTTCTCTGTGAGATTTTAGGATAAGATGTTGTAGCAGGGTTGTCTTACCTGACTTGGCTCCAGTTGATGGATTTGACTGTGTTATTGTAATTGCATGAATTGGCATTACTTATAGGATTACTTCTCTTTAGAGTAATCTAATAATCTGCTACTGGATATCTACTGATGAGCATGACGTGTGTGTCAGAGAGAAAGCCTCGAGCTTGCAGCCATACTTTACTTTACTCTGGCTTCTCATCGTGTGTGTGTGTGTGTGTGTGTTTTGTATGTGTGTGTATTCCCCTCAGTCTTCCTCAGATGATGACACTGTCAGCAGCGTGTCCCAGGAACGCTTCAGCCGGGGCCGCAGGGACAGTGCGGTGAGCCGTAGGGACTGGACTGTAGTAATCTGTCACAGTAGCTGATGATCTAATGATCAGCTGTTTCTGTTTTATTTTACTGTTTCTCCTCTGTCCTTTTTCCTTTTTTTACTCTCTGGTCCTCGTTGTCATTTACTTCTCGTCCTGTGTGTTTGCCGCAAGCAGTCGTCTGATTTCTCGGACATTAGCGAGTCGGCCGCTGATTATTTCAGCCGCTCCAACCGAAGGGGCAGCATTGTGTCTGACCTGGATGATTTGAGCATTCCAGATCTGGACGCTGTAAGTGGATCGAGCTAAGCTCACGACAGTGGGCTGGGAAGTGCAGTGCAACATGATAGCATGATTAAAAATAACTTTTGTTTTTCAAAACTCATCCCACATCCTGTGTGTTTTTTTTATTCATAACCTTATAAATGAGTAGCTGAAGTGGATGTGACTGTGGTGCTGCAGCTTGTAGCAGCATGGACGTAGAAAATATATCTTCTTTAATGGAGTGGTGTGATTTATTCAGTGTTTAATCTGTATGATCTGTGAACATGCAGCACTTATCCCCTGACCCGTATTAACTCCTGGACTAACTCCCTGGTTTACAGATGAAGGACACGGCTCAGAGCATGACCACACAGGACGCTTGGCTTCTGAAAACCATGTGCAACTAATCCTACAGTGTGTTTTCTTTCTGTTTCAGCTGGATGAAAAATGTGACAAGCAGTATTCAGATTATAGCCGGGTGAGTGCAACATTATTTTTCATTTTTAAGTCGATAAATAAAATCCTACAGCGACCTATAACTTAGCGCAGTGGGTGGTTATAGTGTAACCTTGGCAACACGTCAACAAAGAAGCGTCATCTATCTTTTACACACAGCCTGTGGCGACTGAGCTAGTTTGTCAAGTTTATAAAATGCACTTCAGCACATGACAGTGACAATGCGTTCCTTTCGGAGGATTTGAATAGGGCAGGATCAGATGATGGTGTTGAGTAACATGTCGGAGTTGGGTTGGATTTCGCTGACTGGAGTTCTGTGACTTTTTTTTTTTTTTCCTCCTCCTGTCTGGTCTGCAGCCATCTTCCCGCTGTGCCACCCCGGGCCTCTCAGCGGCCACCCTGGCCTCGCTGGGTGGCACCTCGTCACGGCGGGGCAGCGCAGACGCCGGTAGCGCCTACGACCCCGACACCAGTCTGAGTGAACTTAGGGTAAGGTGTTCAAATCAACTGTGTGTGTGTGTGCGTCAGAATAAACTGAAACTGTACTTTCACATTCATCACATTCTACGTTTGAGTCATTTATCTGACGTTATTTATTTATCAAACATCTGTTTCTGCGTATGAACCTCCCACAGCATCGCCTCCGTTGTGCCCCCCCCCTTGCTGTTCTAAGTGTCTGCTTTAACCGTTTTTTCTTGAAGTATGCACGGGAGGTCTGGATGTGACATGTGTCCTGCGTCGCTGTTCCTCATATCTGGGTGGTCATGTGTATGCCGGCTACACTTGTCTCTGAGATGGCGGCTTTTGTTATCTCTCCCTGATTCTCCCCCCACCCTCCTCTCTGATACCCCACTTCACCCCAACCATTCCTTCCGTCTGCCCCTACAGGATATCTATGAACTAAAGGACCAGATTCAGGATGTAGAAGGGCGGTACATGCAAGGGCTTAAAGAGCTGAAGGTAGAGGGGCTTGAGCTCACAGCATGCCTTCTCTTGTCCTCTGGGAGCAGTATGGCGTCTCTAACCCCCCTGCCTCCCCCTCCCTCCTCACTCATACCCCCCCTTTTGTACCCCACCTCCTCCACCCTGCAGCTCCTAACACCACAGCCGTGTCTTTGCGTGCTCCCAGTCTGGATTGCCTAATGACCCTTTCTTTTGCATGATCTTCCCTCACTTCCTGTTTTGATCCAACTCATTGGTCGTGCCCTGAATTGAAGACACTCCCACTGTTCAGCTGAGATGTAAGAAGAAGAGTAACAAGCTCCACCTGCTGACAGATAACAGCAGTGCTTTCAATTATTAGCCCTCTTCCACCTTGGCGTTCGTTGCCTTCGTGCTGGATGACCTCCTCCAGTCACCTTCAACGGCTTCCTGTTCTCGTAGAGAGGACACTGTATATTTTATCAACGAGTAGTTTACTAACCAACCTGACTCTTGGCCTGTTCCTGGTAGATGCAGCTGTTGCACTTTAGCTAGATTACTTTTCATCATCTTGTTCCCTGATTCACTCGTAGTTCTCTTTTTCAGATCCCCTTTTCACGCTGCTGCCTTGTTTCACTCCTGAAAGTGATTCAACGCGTTCTCACTATTGTTGCACATCACATATTAGTCCCAAATTACCTGTTTTAAAATGCCACAAAAGCTGGCACAGCCTTCATCTTCCATTTAAAAATAAGAAAAGATGTGTGTAGCATGTTTGGTGTGTTAAATGTGTTGCAGAAATACCAGAGAGCCCACCTGATGCATGTAGGTGAGCTGTGTTTTTAAATGAGTTTACTCTGTTTATTAACATGCCTCCACCCGTATCAGGAGTCACTTGCAGAGGTGGAGGAGAAGTATAAGAAAGCCATGGTATCGAACGCACAGCTGGATAACGACAAAGCCAACCTCATCTATCAAGTGGACACGCTAAAGGACGTCATAGAGGAGATGGAGGAGCAGATGTCAGAGATGAGGAGGGAGCTGGAAGAAAAGTCAAAGGTCGAATATCTCTCCATAAAGGAATCGCTTTCATGTGTTTATGTGGAAGGTTTGTGGCTAAGATGTTCTGTCTGTGCTTTCAGGATCTAGAAAGACAAAAGCACACATGTACAGTCCTGCAGCATAAACAAGAGGAACTGAAAGAAGGAATCCGCCAGAGAGACGAGCTTATAGAGGTAAGGCTGCCCCTTGAATCAGGAGAGCTGTTTCTGCCAGAGTGACAGCATCAGACTGCTCTTCTGTCAGTGCTTTTAAAGGTGTTGGTGCGTCAGTGCAGGCTGCAGAGGAGCCTGCTCTGCAGGGACGTTGATAAGGATTGATTGGCACTGGCCTGTTGCTCCGTCCCCTCTGACATTTAGCTCTGTTTCATCGTCCTGTCTGACTCTGAACACTGTCCTCTCTCAGCATCACCTCTTCAAATTAGTTTCACCTGTTTGTGTCTCTCATTTTTGTACCTGTACGTATCTCTGTGCATTTTCATTTTCTCCTTTCTCTGTCCTTTTCCATTCAATTTTTCCCTGTTCTGTTCTTATCCTGTGCCGTGTCGTCTCGTTACTCCTTGACAACACCGCTGCAGGAGAGCCAGCGAATGCAGACTAAGTTAGATGCCCTCACCAGAGAGGTGTTTGACCTGCAGGAAACGATAAACTGGAAGGACAAAAAGATCGGGGTAGGCGGTCCCACGCGGGTGCTCAGACAGAAAATGAGAGGCAAAGAGAAGCTGCTGTTAGACACAGTGTCCATCCAGCTGTTTTGCCTCTCATGCTGTCTCTGCATGATGGAGACCCTTTAGGCATTAGCACGTACCTGGACCCGTCCACATTCACCGTTTGGATTTGTGCATGTCGAGATAACAGGGTTTTCAGTTTGGATCCTGCAGCCTCAGCTAACTATGCAACCGTGTAAAAGCTTGAAGTGGACAGCCTGCAAAATCTAAATATAAATATACTCTAGCATGACATGCATGCTCCACCTGTGGATCAGATGATTTGTAAGTTCATTAAAGTATCATACTTGTGTTTAGCTTTTGACAAAGAGCAAAATCAGAGGAAATGATCTCCCTCCTTATAAACTTATCAGCCCCTCTGCTCTTAACATTTCCTGTGCCTCGTCTTTACTCCTCGTTTCTCCATCCCTGTCGGTGCACAGTGCATGTTGCTGCATGGAACATGTGCTGTTGTAGCATGTGGTGTCGCATGTTTGTCCAGAGTCTATCCAACTTTCTCCTCTGCCTCTTCTCCTCTCTCTCTCATCTTCTCTCGTCTGTGTGGCCAGGCTCTAGAGAGGCAGAAAGAGTACTTTGATTGCATTAGGAATGAGAGAGATGAGCTCAGGGATGAGCTCGCTGACATCAAGGAGAAGGCCAAAGCAGGAGAGGTAGGTCCCCGAAGAAAAAAAAAACAAGGTTAAAGGTTGGTTTGAAGCCATTTGATGCCTTCATGTACTTGTTTTCTTTCCACCTTATGTTCTCGGCACCGTGTTAATCTGTACTTCACCGTGACTACAGTGCGTTATATCAAATTACTGATGGATTTGTTGCTGTGTCACTGTACTCAGACACCACCACAGAACACAGTCACAACAGTCAGCATCTGTTATTGTGCAGATACACACGGAAAAACAAAAACAGAACACAAAGAGCTGTTGTGCAGATGCTTTACTGAAAATGGAACTTGTGGTATAACGAAAGTATTTTTGCAAACCTGTCTGAACACAGCCAGAATTTCACTACAAGTCCTCATTATTTTTATCAGGCCAATCCTGACACATCCTGCTTCAGAACAAACAGGCGGCCTTCAGTTTGTGCCCTCAGGTTTTGATTAATGCAAATATCCTTTTTTTAAAAGATATTTGTTTTCCTTTTCGGTGTCAGAGCTCTTTTCATTCACAGCAGCCAGCTGTTGGTTTGTGGGAACCTTCTCCTCAGTAATTAGCGTTTTCTCACCACAGAAACACGGGCTGGTCATCATCCCAGACGGCACACCGAACGGAGATGTCAACCACGAGCCTCTGTCCTCAGGGATCACGGTGGTCTCCCAGGAGGCCGCCCAGGTGCTGGAGTCTGCAGGAGAGGGCCCGCTGGGTGAGTCAGAGGATGATGAAGGCCTGTACATACACGCACCGAGGCTTGTGATAAGGATAAATCCTCTTTCCCCAAGCAGGAAAATGCAGCAGATTGTTTGAGTTTTCCCTCTTGTCGTGCAGATGTCAGGCTACGGAAGTTGGCAGAGGAGAAGGACGAACTGTTGGCTCAGATCAGGAAGCTGAAGAATCAGCTGGAGGAGGAGAGACAGAAACACTCAAAGGTGGACAGTGCGTACACAGACGGGGAGAGGATGGAGAACGGTACAGACCTGCACTTTATCGAGATGCAGAGTAAGTCGGCTGCATAATTTTGAATCAACACACAGGTGAAACGACTTTTTCTGACTCGATTGTTTTCTTGTTTCCTTTTGAAGGAGATGCCAACAGACAGATTAGTGAATACAAATTCAAGCTTTCTAAGGCAGAACAGGAAATGGGTACAATGGAACAAAATGTAAGTGAAAAAGAAACTAAATACCAGTTCACTCAGGTGTTTTTGAACCTGTCCATAAAGAATATCCACTAAAGTGCTCTGATTGTTATTATAAGTGTCTGACAACATTATGGATAGGATTCCTACAGAGATAAAGCTTTTTATTAAAGAGAAAGATCCAGAAACATCAATATATTTATTGCTACCAGACTCCATTTACAAAAACAGGAATTTTACCTCCTAGAAAACAGGAGTTGTTGGAATACCGCTGCCTAAATCTGTTAGTTAGTTTGTGTTACTGTGTGACTTTTTGTGGTGAAAGAAGAATTCAGATGCTTTAAATAAGTACAAGCACCACACCATAAGTCAAACTAACTGTCTCTGTCTACAATGTTGTCAGACCCTTTGTTGTCCTTTTAAGTTACAGAAACATGAATAATGGTTTTAAGAAAGACATTTTAGGGCTCCGAGTCAGCAGTTTAAATCTTCCTGTGTCTGTCTTTGTCAGATTAACAGACTTGAAGGGCAGGTGTCCAGGTACAAGGCAGCAGCAGATAACTCAGAGAAAATAGAAGATGAACTTAAAGCAGAAAAACGGAAACTTCAAAGAGAGGTAAAGACGTCGACCAGCGCCAGTTTTCTAGCCTGAAACATCCGCAGGCTGAATGCTAACGTCTCTCCTCTCTCTCCCCCTCGACAGCTACGCACCGCTCTAGATAAGATCGAGGAGATGGAGATGACCAACAACCACCTAGTAAAGCGCCTTGAGAAGATGAAGGCCAACAGGAACGCCCTCCTGTCACAGCAGTGAGGCAAGGCAGCGTCGCCACAGAAGCCCTTAAACTCGCACCTCAGACCTCTGACTGCCATATTGCGTCTGGAGCACATTTCCATTTTCAGCTGTAACACTTTAAAGATTTGTAGCTAACCAAAAACACTTAAACAAACTTGTAGCACAGGCAAAGACTGAACTGTGTTGGTTTTGTCTGGGGAGCTGCCAGTGTTTTCAGAGGAATAACTCAGAAACGTAACTAATAAATTGTAAAGTTGCTGGGAGATACATCTGAGGAAATTTCTCTAGTCACTACTTAATTTTTCAGAACTTTGTACTACATCATGTTATCCACGAGATTTTATTTCTCTCTGGCTGGGTGCTTGGCTGTACTTTTGTTTTGTTTATTCTTTTTTGTTTTTTGTTTTTTGATAAGTTGCATGAATGAGTATAATGATGCTTTTAAACTATTCAACCCTCCTCACAGCTGCTCCGGCCCCTGCACCTTCTCTGCTTCCCCTCACACAGTGAAGTGCCTTTTCACACTAGGAGACTGGGGGTCTGCACCGCACGATGGAAAAAAAAACAATAATCGTTTTAACAGGTACAGAATGATGTATTTAAAAAAGAAAGGAAAAAAAAAAGAGGTGCAGTCATTATTTGAAAATATATAGAACCAGCTGTGTCTGCTGCGGTTTCATTGAAATTTTTTCAAATATTTAAAAGATTTCTTGAAAATAAATGTGTAAATTTACAGAAGTGTGTTTACAACATGAATCTTTTCTTTGCCTTTTCGTGATGCAGTTTGGATATTTTGTTTTTTTCTAATCTGCATCGTCGAAAACGTGAGGTGTGGCTCTCGTTTGTTTCATACACTGATCAGCCACAACATTAAAACCACCTGCCTGCAGGTGTCCTGTGGCGTCTGGATCCTTTGGGTCTGGCTTGTTCTGGATCATCCCACAGATGCTGGTTGGAGTTTGGAGGCCAGGCTCTTTGTCGTGTTCCTGGAGACATTTCTGAGCAGGTTTTGTGGCTGGTTGGACCTAAGGTTTCCCAGCAGAACTTTGTGTTGTCTCTTCATCTGTCAGTGGTTTTCATGTCGTGGCTGATCAGTCTATATAAATATGAGTGAACATTAATGATACTGATATTTCAGAATATTTAATCTCACTTTTCTTGCAGTTTTGTCACAGTAGGAAAAGACAAGGTCATTTCTGACTTTTTATTTAGTTTTATTCTCAGCTGTTTGGTTTCCACATTAGTTATTCTGTGACTAGACAGAGTTAGGAACATCTGCTGCAGCATAAATCATGGAAATACAGTTTTCCATTCGTATACACAGGCATTACAAACCTGTAATAGTCCGTAGGGTATTTGGAAGTAGACATTTTACTTTACTCCACATGTGTCTCTGAGTGACAGGGGAGATATAAAAGTAATAAAAGTCGAGTTCATGTGTTGGCACATTTGAGGCGTCGTTATGGGACTCATGATTCGATTCTGTTTTTCCTGGCTGCGAGTCCTGAGTCTCGCTTTTAGAAAGCCATGTGAAGGCTTTTAAAACAGACCATTCAGAACAAGGATTTCCTGCGACAGAGCAGAGCTGTTCGTACATCACAGTGTACAGTTTTCACTCATAAAGAAACATCTCAAGTTTTGTTTTATACAGAATATTTATTTACAACATAAAGTATGCAAAAAGCAGCATGTAGGGTTGATAGTTTTTCAGTCAGGTTTGATTTTCAGCACCTCTCAAACACTTTATACAGGTCAGGTAAGTTGGCGATCTGCAGCACCGTGCCATCCTCGCTGAAGTTCTTCGGCGGGCTGAAGAGAGTTCGGAAAGCTTTGAAGATGACGTGCTCCACTTTCCAACGCCACGAGTTCGCCTCTCCATCCTGAAATGAGTTACACATCATCAGTTTTTCTGTCTTTAATGTGTCCTAAAAGGAAAAGGAAAAGTGAAAGTGAAACCTGCTCCTCTCCCGGCTCGGCCTCCAGGACGTACTGCTTCCTGATGGAGTAGAACATGCTGCACTCCTTGCTGAAGTCTCTGAAACACTCCCTCTCGCTGTCCCAGTTCACCTGCACGACGACACCACACAAAAAGGCTTCAGATGCAGTTTGTGTTTCCAGAATCTTGTCCTAAACGAGAAGAGACTAACAAGGACTTCACCTCAGTGGCCAGGCGCAGGATGAACATGGGGAGACCTTCCATGATGGGGGTGTACTTGTCGAGAAGCAGCGGCAGTCCTGTCAGATTTCCCTCCTGCAATGAATGGCTCAATGTGAAGAAGCAGGCGAACACTGGCAGCATGTAGAACTGTTTCAGAAATGCACCTGACCTGGTCTATCTCCAGGGAGAAGTAGTCCCCCAGCATCTCTGCTTTCTTCGTCAGGAAGTCCACTATGTACTGAGCCAGTCCCTCTTTGGGTCCATCCTCTTCGGTCCAGCCACTCTCCTCGGAGTCCAGAGCCAACATGGCCAGGTCGTAGAGCGGAGCCGGAGTCTGCAGGCACACAATCAGTCGTTAAAATCAACACAGCAACAGTATCTAGATCAGAAATCTAGACTTTACTTACAGACAGTCTGAGTACGCCGAAGTTCCCAAAGTCGTAGATGAGGATCTGGTAGAAAAGCTCCTGACTGGAACCAGAAAGAAACAGAGATAAAGACAGAAGCTGACAGCACAGGAAGGAGGTGAGCCACGTGTGACCCCTGCCTGACCTGAGCTTAGTGGTGTTGAGCAGGTACAGCTTGGTGTGATGCTGGATCAGAGTCCACTGGGGGTTGACGCAGCCCACGAACGAGTGTTTCTGCAGCATTTCCTGAAGACCTGGAGAGAAAACATTTGACGTATTCCGAGTCGTAAACTTCCCCGACAGCTACAGATGAGGTAAGTTTGACTGAGCAGATGATGGTATGTGCTTTCTGTTCACCTTTGTGCGTGTTCTCAGTGATCTCAGTCCTCAGCTCTTTGATGCTGGTCAGTTTTATGACTCGTCTCTTGGGCGTAGCTGCAGCCGTCAGCTCCTCTTCCTCCTCCACCTCAGCCTCCTCTTCCTCCTCGTCCAGCTGCTGCTCCTTCCTCGGACGCTTCCTGGCTCACGGTAACAAGACAACAACTCACCATGGACTCACTTTAAAACTTAACAGGCTGTGAAAATGTTTACACGTTTAATCACACACGAAACGAGGGACAGATATTTTTGATGAGACTGTGTGAATTACTTTTTGGCCACATGGGGGCAGAGGAAGTCCACAATTTAATGAATAAACTTTGCCTTGTCACTGATGTATTAGTTGTTATGGCTAAGTTAGCAAAGAATTATCAGGTTACACCTCCAGCAGACACATTAAGAGTTGTTTTTCTGCCCATCTGATGAATGTAATACCCCTGTCTGCAACTATTGAGGAAAATATCTGCTGGATTTTGACTTTTCTTCACCTGCTGGTCCCTAACTTTGTCTGTCTGCTCTCTGGTGCAGGTGTAAACTAAAACACTGATCTGAAAGAAGCTTTAAAAAGCTCCACAAATCTGCAAACTGTAAATTCATTACAGGTGAGGAGCAGGGAGACAGGAGCCGATATCAGTTACTGATTGACTCAGACTGGGATGAGCATGTTTACTTTTGCATTCTTCTTCTTCTTGCTCTCTTACTCACGTCGTCTACTGCAGGTCAATGTTCAGATTTGATCAATCATACATCAAGACCCGTCCTGATCGGACTTGCAGGAATCATGTCTGGATTACTCAGGATGACGCTGACTGAGAGCTTAATCCTCTGCTGAATACCGACCCACCCAAACCACCGTAGCTCTGGAAAGAAGTCAATCACCTCTGAACATCGTGAGCGCTGACGCTGCTCTCCTCCTCTGCCTCCTGCTGAGCCAGGGCCTCCAGCAGATCTGCATCGTCTGTGTCGTCCATCTCCACGCTGTCGGGCCCGGTGGGTTTGGTCGCAGCCTCTCTGCCGCTGGGTCCAGCTGGTTCGGGGTCAGGAGGCGGTTTTTCTTTCGGCTGGAGGAAGGCGTCCAGCTTCTGAGCGCGGCAGTCGGTTCTCACCATCTGATGTGCGTAGACTCGCTCAGTAGAATCAGCTGCGGTGGTGGAGGACTTGACTTCAGTGCCACCTGAGACCGACAGCCCCGGCAGCAACGTCTGCACAAACACAGTGTACGATGAAACACCCTCACACCTCAGGGAAAGAGCCACAGATGTTTACACTGTAATCCTGACAGAGAAAGTCAAAACGTACTTGAGTGAAATACGTGCGAGAGGAGTTGGAGCCCAGCAGTTTGCTCTCGATGTGCTTCTGAACGCTCTCGATGACGCTGTCCTCATGCAGGAAATGCACCTCATGTTTTGTGGGGTGAACGTTCACGTCTACGTTCTGCGGGGCGATCTCTAAGCTGTGATCAGAAAGCACATGTGAATTTAAAATCAGCTCAACCACGATAGAATCCGATCATAGGAAACGTGCACGTTTAGTCACCTGAGGTAAAGGAAAGGGTGTGTGTTCTTGGGAAGGTACGCAGCGTAAACCGTCTCGATCGCCTTCTTCAAAGCGCTCGACTCCACCAGACGATCTGAGACGTCACAGATCACAACCTCCATTTAACAAAAAGCACTAACAGGATTAAATTATCTGCACCCGTGAGCAACATTTCCGGTAACATTCCCCCGTGATACGTACGGTTGATGAACAGGATCAGGATGCATTTCTTGACCGAGTAGTTTGCATTGGAGATGTAGCCTTTCATCTTATACGCAAGCTTCTGATCCTCGCAGCCGACTTCGATCAGCTCCCTGGGAACATAGCACAGAGCTGGTCATGCAGACAGGGTTAAGATGATAAGATCATGTAACTGCAGAGAGCATCAAAGCAGATTCTTTTCTTTCTGTCTCTCTGTCTTGGTTGATTAATACCTGCTGACTGCATTGCCAAACACTCCTCGAATGTTATCCACTGCAGATGCGTTGGGTAGAGTCCTCACATCTGCCACAGTCTCTCCTTGCTGGAAAAGGAAAAGAGGAGCTGTAAAAACAGACGTTAATAATCTGTCCTTAACCTGTCGTCCTCAAAGTATCCTGAAGTAGCTTTGAGCTGGAATCAACGAAGAATAAAAAGCACATCTCACCTTTTTCACAGAAAAACTTTTTCCTGAGTTGTGTATGGCGTACCTTTAAAAAAAAAACACAACACAGTGACACTGAATACAAACGAGGACAAATCCAAACACAATGACATTCACCCACAAAAAACAGGATGAATCCCAGACCTGCTGACCACTTCTACAATCCTGGAGTACTCATCACTGGGGCTCTTTAAAGCTTTCCTCCTGGTGGACACGTTATAGAAGAGGTCCTCCACCTGTGGACGAGGAGAGAAAACTATTGGATGGATGGTGTCTGAGCTGCAGCCTCGTTCTGTACGAGGTGATGTGTTCAAGGAACTCACAAGAATCTGTGTCCCCTGGTTGCCAGCGCAGGGTTTGGGAGGACCTTTCAGTTTGCCATCGCTGTAGCTGGCCCTGCATGATGACAGAATAAGCCAACCTGGTTACTTTATGTACATTTAATCTTCAAGGAGGAAAGAGACAAGATGTGAGCCGGGATTTTAAACGTTATCGAACCTGTAGGCGCATTTGGCATCAGCTGTCTTTGTCGTAATGGTCACGTGTGCGACATGGCTGATACTCGCAAGGGCCTGCAACCAAGAGCACAGACAGAAACAAGTGTGATGCACAACTAAACGTATGTCAACGAAGGCTAACGCTGCTGCCGCTCACCTCTCCTCTAAATCCGTAGGTTGCAATAGCTGAGAGATCCTCAAACGTCTGGAGTTTGCTGGTGGTGAAACGCTCACAGACGATATCCATATCCTCTTTCTGCATCAGTGAAAGAAAACGATTAGAAAGAACTCACAGCTCCTCAGAGAGTTAGCAGCGTTCACAGTGGAGATTCACATTAAACTCACTGAGCACTTTATTAGGAACACCAACATGAATACTGGGTAGTTCCTCTTTTTGTGGCATTGATTCTACAAACATTTTGCTCGTTTCTGCAGATTTGATAAATGCACATTCATGCTGTTCTACTGGATTCACATCTGCTGACTGAGGAGGTCACTGCAGTTCACTGAACTCACTGTTATGGTCATGAAATGTTCATAAAAGATGGTAAACTGTGGCTATAAACGGAGGCACATGCTCCGCATCAATACTCAGACAGACCGTGATAATCAGACCATGATTGATTAGTATTAAGGGGTCCAAAGTGTGCCAAAGTTGGGCCCATGGATGGCACTGCTGAGACATGATTGGCTGACTGGATAACTGCAGGTGTGCAGGTGTTGTCACCCACCCTGATGCCGGTGCCATTGTCCTGGATCTGAAGGAGCTTCAGTCCGCCGTCCTTCACCGTCACCTGAATGCTCGTGGACTTGGCATCTAAGCTGTAAGATTTTAAAGCACACATTGGAGTTATTATGCAGCCGTATTACTTTTTAAGAGGACAGTTCGCCGAATGTTTGGACTGTTGGTGTGTTACAGGTGTTGATAAGCGGCTTTGTCACAAACATGATGTAAACAACGGTGATTCGTGTCGTATATTGTCACTTTTATCGGTTCTACTGCCATTAGCTTACGCTAATAGTCGAATAACTAACGTTAGCTAACTTTATCCACATTAACTGCATCGTGTGGCTAATCAGTTACCAGTTTTCAATCATCTCTTTCACGGCGTTGGCAGGACGCTGGATAACTTCTCCCGCAGCAATCCGGTTGACAACAGTCTCGTCGAGTCTCCGGATAACTCCCGCCATGTTGACAGTGGTTACGGACGACTTAAACAGCAGGTGAGAGCTGTGAAAACGCAAACATATGGACGAAAAATGTGTGTATTTAAGCTAACGTTTAGCATCACAACTTATAACAAACAGAGCGTGAATGGGGACAGAGATGGCAAAAAAATGAAGAGGTCTCACTCTGCTTCGAAATATCGAAGCACAACAAAAGCCATAGTTTCTGCCACTTGCTCAACTTCTCCAGTAACAGCTGTATATACATTATTTAGGGGGTTGAATTGCTTTATTTACTCTAAGTGTATCGTTTTATGTAATGCGGGGTTGCTGATAAAACTATTTTGTTTCGGGTACCCGATTCTCACGATGGAGTGTTTCATTATCTTAAGAATACACAATCTTTGATGACAACAGCGCGGGGAGAAAGCGAGGGGGCGGGGCCTGCGTCCTGTTGTAGGAGGAATGGGAGGACGTCATTCGCTGAAACTCTTCTTCTCTGGTAATATTTTTGTAGCTTCAAAATACAGTACAGATTGATTAGTAATGAACGTACTGATTTCTTCTACAAATTTGTCTAAAAGCGAAAAGGAAAAAGAATAAATGTAAATTTTTCATCATTATGTTTCTACTTTATACGTTATACAGTAAAATATAATAATATGCGTGCACTTCCTGTCATTTTACAGCTGTTTTTCCCCCTTTTGATGTACAAAGTACTGATAATACTCTGACACATGAACAAGTGTGTGTGTCTGGTTTGTCCAAAGTTGGAATGTACCATTTTAAAGTGTCTGTTTTCTGATGTAAATGTAAGTAAACAAGATAAGGTAAATTGTCCCCTTAGGAAAGGTTTCTTTTGCTTGGTCAGAGGTCAGCGTCAATTACAGGACAGTACTTGTCCTAACAAGGATGCCTGCCAATAAATACCAAATAGTTCAGTCTCTTTCAATTGTGAGCTATCGAAGAACTTGTAACAAGAAGTGTGTAACATAAACACAATGAAAAGTCCAGTATTGGGTATGCGTATGGGCAAACTGATAAAACTGAGATTTTAAAGGATAACATCTGGAATTCTGGACCTGTGCCTTATTATCCCATGTTTTTGGGTGTAAGTGATTGTTTTCTAGTTAGATAAAAAGGATCTTACTCTTTAAAAAAAAAGGTCTATCTCCAAGCCTCAGCGGCAAAAACACGTGGACGTACTTTGCAGCAGCTGAAAAACATGAAACATAATCAGTAAAGTGTTGGCACAGTTTTTGATTTTCACTGTTTTGTCTTCCTCAGCACATTCACTTGTGAGGGATTCACTGTAATCTTCAACTGTGCACATAGTTGGCCGGAGCACATGTGTCTGCATTCCTGACCGATCCTTTGTCTTTGTCTTTTGGGGGGTGTTATCGGCAGAGCTGTGGTGGTCCAAAATCCAAAAATCTGCAAAAATAAAAATGTTCTCAGAGATGTTTTCTACGTTTTTTAAAATGAAAACTAATCTAGGCTACACTTATCCTCTCTGATTAAATAAGCACCAAAATTATGTTGCTAGGCTGCTAAACTACAGCCCCAGGCAATATGACCTCAACAGAATGAAATGCTGTGAGTAGGCTGCCCGGGGAGTGGCGCTGTTTGGATATCATGACCAGGCAGAGCATCTCAATGCAGTCCAACCGGAACTTGGTTCTGGCTAAATGAGAGTTGTCCTCAGTAGCTGCATGAAGGAGAACAAATAAAGTGATGACAGATGGTCTATATTTAAAACTCTTCCTACATTTTCAATTCAGTTTTTGTGTTGGATTTAAGACTTAAGCAAAAGAATAAAGACATTTTATTGTGTGTAAACCATGGAGATTTGATTTATTTGATTCCTCAGTGCTCTGTAGATCTGTAAGGACTGAGACTGATGGAGAAAAGTAAAGCTTGCCCCTTAGAAAGCTCAGTTTTTCAGCTGCCATATTTATAGCTCAGGTCTCTATAGTAGATAAGTGTTGCGGCCTGGCAGACAAGGACATCTCTACAGCCAATAAAGATTAAACTCAGCTGCAGAACAATGTTATTTAAACTTTACAGAGCTTATGCTGATGTTTGTGTTTGAAGCTCAAGGTGAGAAACAGGCTGAACTCAACTCACACTTGTGACTTATCCTTCTTGATCTTAAAAATCCCGTCACATTCCAGGACAGCATCTCAACAAGGGACTCTCAGCTATAAAAATGGGCGTCTCCCCTGTGATCTATGACATTTGATAAAGAAGTTTAAGCCCTCCACCTGGCAGCTCAGAGAGCTAACTTGGCACAGTTTAGTTGTTCGGCAGCTTGTTGTGCTGCTCTCTTGAGCCTGTGCCAACGCATCTTCAGTGCCACGCACAAGCTAACCGCAGGCAGACGCAAGCACAAAAGTGAACGGCTCAACCTGAAAGGTCACTGGAAGTATGAAAGGAAGTCGGCTTGGCACTGACGAGCAAGCAGCAGGAATGTGATAAATCAATGTCCTTCTTTGTACATTCACCACATCCAGTCATCTGTTCAGTCAGCTCCCACCTCACTGTATTATCATTGATTGCATATGTTTTCATGAGGGATCCTGTTTACATTTCATTCGTTCCTCTGCTGCCTGTAGGCCTGAGGGAGAACGACGGCCATTGCTGTGTCTAAGATGTATTGGGGAGGATATGATGTCCGTCCTGGGACTTGTGTCCGTGACTCAATGCAGGACGTTCCAGTATGTGCTGCAGCTGCAGGATGTGCAACAGGATGCAATACAATAGAGCTGGAAACTAATCAGGCAAGTGCAAAAGAAAAGTTGAGGTAAGCAAGACAGCGTTTCAGAATGTAAAGCTCTCTGTTTCTACTGTCAGGCAGCCATCATGACGACACTGTGCACGGCTACTCTCCATCTACTCTGTGTAAATTTACTCTCTGAAAGGATGAAACTGCAAACAGTCTTATGGTATGCTTGAACCAACAAGAGTCTGGGTGGGGTCAGAACTGGTTGTGTATCTCTCAGGTCACTGAAGGCATCATTCTGCTTTTTACTACTGCTGTTGTCACATTTTCTCTTTCTGATGTGGAGTCACTGAAACTCCAAGAACTGCCACTCCTGTAGCGACCTGCCACCGGCGATGACAGGCACACACAAGCATGCAAGCTAATGTTACCACGCACACGCTTGCAGGTGCACAACAGAAAGCCAAAATGCACCTGAGGAGGATTCAAAAAACTAGTCCAAATCCTTTGTGATGACCCACAGGGCAAATACACTCCTAAATACACAAACACTGTCAACAAGCAAAATGACATTCAAATCAGATACAAATGTGCACCTGCTGCGGAGTACTACGCCCATTGTGTGAACTGAGCTCAGCATCCAGTTGCAGCAAAGTGCACCGCCCCAACATGGCCTCCACAGAGGTGTCCATCCAAATCCATCCTTATATTAAACACAACCGGGGCCCATTCCACACCTTCATGCTGCCATGTGTCTCTACATTCCTCACTGACAAGAGCCCGTTGTTGTTACTGCTGTGGTTTTGTCTCACCTGTGTGTTTATGTCTGCACCTCACTCCACCAGTGAGGTGATGAAACACCCGGTTTCCTCGAACAACGCTGAGGAGTGATCGCCTGGCGACAGATAGGACGCTGGAATGGGTACGGTATCTCTGAGAGACACAAAGTGTTGTAGGCACACAATCATCTGTGGAATCTGTCATGGCCTCTCCAAGTGACAAATATAGAGGAGCCTGTCTTTCCTCTAATGATAAGGGCAGTCTCTCACTCTTTCCAAAGTAAACCTTAATCATAATCATAATAGGAGTCGTTCTCTGTCTCATAAATGATACCAGAGAATTTCATAATCTCACCTGAATCGCAGGTAGATTATTAACTTGTGGACTGTGTGTCAAGGCCAGACATCAGTCCAGCCCATGTGTAATGACGCGCTCATTTATAACTGTGCTAATTCATCATCCTGTTAATTCCACCTTCATCATCTCTGAAGAACAAGCCCAGTCTCACCTCCTTGAGAACCGTTTAGACTTCCTCTGCCTCTCTGTTAAAACCAGAAATGGATTCTGCAGCTGCTGCTCTTCCTTTTTCCTTTGTTTGTCCATCCTCTTCCTCATCCTACTCTCTCCTTATCAGCAACAAAAAAGCCCTGACATGTTATAAACACAACATGAATGCATACTTTCCTAGGTAGGTAAAAAAGGAAAGTTTAGCCTCTGCAGGATTTAAGTACTTTAGCAGCAGCTGTTCAGTAGTTCTACTGACAGATATACAAGTGGCTAAAAGCTCACAAAGACAATGCTAACATGCTGGAGTTTATAAGGTATAATATTCACCTTGTTTGCCATCTTAGTGTCTCTTGTTAGCATGCTAATTAGCGCTAACAAAAACATAAAGCTGAGGCTGATGTGAATGTCATTAGTTTTGCAAATATTTTGTCTTAAACCAAAATATTTAGGCTTATAATTCATCCTAAGGGGACCATGAATGGCTGTACCAAATTTCCCAGCAATACAGCCAACACTTGATGAGCTATTTCACTCAAAACCACAAGCCTTAACCTCACGGTGCTGCTAGTGGGAAAGTCAGGAGGTTGCCAAAGTCAGTAAGGTTCATCATCTAGGGATCATGAACCTATGTACAAATTTTTGTGGCAACTTATCCAGAAATGTCAGGTTATTTCAGTCTGGACCAAAGGTCAGGCCAGCTGAAACAGCAACTGCACAGCTACCGTGACTAAAAACCATCTTTTTTTTTTTTTTTTTAGCCATCTGTTTGGGCAAGTGAGTGCTCACATTAAAACAAATACCTGCTGATACCTGTCCAACCCCACCCTGCGATTGAAGTTATACTTTAATGTTCATCATGAAAACATTTTGTGGTCAGCATTTTTGCTTTTAAGTCATGCAGCTATCCCTGTTTCCTGTTCTGCTTTGAAAATGTTCTCCACCACGTTATTGTTGATTCACCTGAACAGAACACACATTTTTAATATTTTATTAACCGTGAGATATATATTGATACTTTCCTGCTCATATAGAAGCTTAATAATGGAGGTCTGACACATGCACACTGGATTGTTGAAGTCTGAGCTTTTTTCTTTATACACGTGGCATAATGTTGATAAAATGTAGTGTTTACAGTAAAATATCATGAATCTGAACCCCAGTGTCTAACAGGCACGAGCTAAGGCCTGCATGTAGACACAGTTATCTCCAATCTAATCTCTGTTGTTTACTGTTTGTTTACCACAGGGGATACTGCGTCTTGCCCTTTAACAATAGCGGTTGATTGTGACATTGTGTTATCACATAAATCATATCAGATCCTCTGTATGTTTGATTCACACATTCCTGGGGGTGTTTTATGCCCGTGTTTCTCAATCAAAGGCGTCACTCAGAAAACCTAAAAGGCGGGACACCAAATGTGTGTTTTTCTGCTAACTACAGGGGTCACAAAAACTTGGTATTGTATACTATGGTATGTTGTGTAGCAACTATCTGTGAAATGTGTGAACATTAATTTTGATGTTTCTGCTCCTCTGTGTGCCTTGGGTGTTGCCTGAGGGAAACAGTGAGGGATTGTCTTCAAGTTTTCACTTGAGCAGAGCAGCAACGTTGCATCACTTCCTGTACTCTAGTTACATCAGTCTTCATCCTGACCGGGCTATTTTAGGTCTGGAGAGTGGAGCAACCCTTGAAGGGAAAAAAAACCCATCACTCTATCCTTTCAGGGTTTAACAAAACATGAGCTTACGAGGTCCTATCTTGGAATCCGCACATGGCCTTGCTCCAGCTTCAAAGCTAGGTCTCATTAAGCCAGGATACATCACAGCCTCTCTGGTGAGGTGATATCACACATCAGACTGTGGCCATTACTGTAAACAGTGCAGGGAAAATTGTTAATGAAGCATGAAAAGGAACAGAAGAATGAACGCTGGCATATTGTTGGCAGAGGAAGCCTTTCCCTCTGGCTTTGAGGTTTTGTCCTGGCCACATCGTGGTGCTCCACTCTTTTGTTTGTCTTATTAGACTACACGTTCATCAAAGGACGGCAGAAGAGTCTTTAGAATTATCATCTACTGCTTCTATTGTTTGTTGACATCTTGATCATAGTAGAAATCTGGTGTTTATACATGACAAGGTTGACTTTTTCTCATCTTTACTGGAGGCTGGCATTCAAAATATATTGCAGATCTTATTATTTTTGGCTGGTCATGCCTCCGTGCAATGATAAATATCCTTGCACTGGTAAATGGGATGAGGTCTTTTAACTCCATAAATAATTACCAGTGAATATCCTATAATAGCCTATAAGAATTAAATTGAATCTTCTGTTGCTACTCATCTTCCTCAGCCAAATTTAATTATGATTTCTTAATACCAGTAATGGCACACCCTTTTGCAAAACCCTACTGTCCGGTAAGTCAGCATTTACACTACATGTATCAGCAAGGCTGGATTAATTTGCTGCCCAGCCAGATTTTTGGCTGGACTACAAGACCTGGGTCCATAACTGAGTGAAAGAGCTACACCATCGGTCGGCCAGCTGTCGGACTAATGATTTGGCATGAACCGTTTCTGTTACGTCATCAGGAAGAGCGACTTGTTTTTGTTCACCAGCTCTGCTCCAGTGTCAGAGGGTTTACAGAGTTCTGGATGCCGGTTGCACACAGTTAAAGCAGAAGCTACTGGTGTTATGGTGAGTCATCATGGTTAACAACACTGTCAGCAGCCCGGCAGGAGGGACACTCCTCACATCTATTCATGGTCCATCCATGTACTTTACCTTTTTAGATTTTGAATCAGGGACTTTCTACGAGAAGGGACCTCATAACCTCTGCCAATGAGGTGGCTGTTTGTTGGTTCATTAGTTTATTTGTTAACAGGATTATGCAAAAAGTACCCCAACCGATTTACACCAAATTTGGTGGAGGGATGGAGCAGGGGCCAGGGAAGAACCCATTAAATGTAGTTGTGGATCCGGTTTTTTAACACTGCAAGAAACTGTGGAAGCGCTCTGTTGTCATTCTTGTTCTTACCCAATGTGACCCTCAAAAGGATAAACAGTATAGATAATGGATGGATGGATGTGACTTTAGTGGAAGATCGGAATGGTGGTGCAGTGGTTGGCGCTCACAGCAAGAAGGTTCTGGATCTGAACCCTGGTTCGGCCAAGGCCTTTCTATTTTGAGTTTGCATGTTCTTCCTGTACCTGAATGGGTTTCCTCCGGTTACTCTTTCTTCCTCCCACAGTCCAAAGACATGCAGGTTAACTGGCGACTCTAAACTGCCTGTAGGTGTGAATTTGAGCGTGACCTGTCCAGGGCGTCTTGTCCACAGCTGGGATTGGCTCCAGCTTCCTCTCCCAGCAACCATCAAAGTATAGATAATGGACGGATGGATTTTACCAAACAGATCTGCAATTAATCAGACAAGCTGGGACCCTGGGGCAATAGTTGTGCCATGACTCTTCCAGTAGTGGTTTTTAATAACATGGCAACCCAAGTTTTTCTTATTAATGGCTATAACTGATCTAAAATGTATTGGTTGCATCCTTTTTTTTTATCACTTTGCATGACAGTAGATCTATATTCACACCTGTATGTACTTAAATTGTAGTTATTGGAATGACACAACATTGATTTCCACCCAGATGTTTCATAATAAAGTTTTGCTGTACATGTAAAGGTCAAGTAAAAATGCAGACCAATGCAGGAATGAGTAATGACAACCATTAATGAATATGAGTGGTGAGTTTATGGACCGGTCACTACCCGGTTGATAGCAGCAGTAGTTACTCAGCTGGAGCGTCAGTAGTCAGATAACAGATGTGCAGAGTTCAGCTGCCTTAGGACAAGCATGGACACACTCACGGAGCTGTGAAGAGCAGAAGTGAGCAAACTGTGGAGCTGCAGTCGAGGCGGGGCGATCGGTTGTCGACAGCAAAGATTTTCTCTCTCTGCTCTGCCTCGTCTCCTACATTCTCGCCAACATGCCTCAAGCATGACAATAAACTGGTTTAGCTGGGTGACGGGGGAAAAAACAATGTAACAGAAAACTCTTCGGCGAGTCCCACCTGGACGAGAGGCTCGACGCAGCTGTGGAGGAGGAAAACACGGTGAAGAGGACAAAATGACTGGTTTAAAGTTTAACCGACGAGAAGCTTGACGAGTGAATATCAGTGAGGGTAAGTTTTCTCAATAACTTTAGGCCAATAACGGTATTATACGGCTGTGGAGTTTAATATGGACCTGTGCTTCAGTGGCTTTTTCTGAGTTTTCTGACATGTCATCTCGGTTTTAGTGGAAAGAAGTGTGTTCAATCCTGGATCAGACTCTCAGCACTGAAATACTAGTAACCAGAAACTGTTGTAGTCGGTAGTTTACTCTCTTAAACTGCTGTTTCTGTTTAATTCAGGGGAGTTTTTATGTGTTTTCTATTTGGACCGGGATGTTTGTTTTTGCGCTCTTCTTTTATATGTGGCTTTACATGAACTTGCAAATGGGGACTTTGGTTTTTTTTGGCCAGAGGGAGGAGCCACACCCATAATCATCTATCCTGTGGTCAGATTCCTTCTTCCCTCTTTCACTGTGTGTGCTTAAATTGCTAGTATAGTATTATAACTCTGGATCCATGCGATAATGGCTGCATCCATTGTTTGGGAGCTGCAGAGCTGACCAGGATGAGCTGAACCAGGGGTAAACATGGCTGTAGGCCTGAGCTTCATGGTTGGATTAAATATTATGATATGAATGCGATTGAATTTATGTTATTTATATATTTCAATCTGGCAAAAGTATGTATTTTATTTGTTTTATTAGGTTGGAATCATTCAGTTTTGGATGATAGAGCTTAGTGAAGTGACAACATGAAGTGATAATGAGTCTTTATAGCCACAGTTAATGGTTATTTTCTTTGTTGATTAATTGTTTGACCAGAACCTATAAAATTTACCGTTGTGAGTTCACAGAGGTCAAGGTACTGTCCTCAAAATGTCTTGTTTTGTCAGACAAACTGTCCAAAACCTAAAGATATTCACTTTGCATCTAACACAAACAGCAAATATTCACACTTAAGAAACTGGAACCAACAAAACAATAAATTAATTCAGTGTTTTTTTGTTCTAGACAACAGTATGGCACGTCGCTCTCAGTGTTCCTCTGCAGGGGATAACCCCCTGGACCCCAACTACCTCCCTCCTCACTATCGGGAAGAGTACCGCTTGGCTATCGACGCACTGATTGAGGAGGATTTGGAAGGATACTACAAATTCCTCCAAAGAGTCGACGTGGTGGACTTCCTGTCCACACCTGAGATTCAGTACATTCAGAACTCCATTCAGGTCCCTCAGCAGAGCCACCACCACCCTGAGCAACGTTCTCTGGAGCTCGGGGGTGATGGCTCCTCGGATACTTACTGGCCGATTCACTCCGACCTGGACGTC
Source organism: Lates calcarifer (assembly GCF_001640805.2). Classification (NCBI taxonomy): domain Eukaryota; kingdom Metazoa; phylum Chordata; class Actinopteri; family Centropomidae; genus Lates; species Lates calcarifer. Next base: position 2,229,851 of record NC_066848.1, on the reverse strand, counting down.
CCAGGTTTGGACCTCGGCTGGCCTCAGCTGCATCACTTCATCGGGCCCACGGAGGTCACCACTCTGGTCAACCCCCCTGAGCCCGACATGCCGAGTATCAAGGAGCAGGCCCGACGACTCATCAAGAATGCTCAGCAGGTCGGCCTTTTACTTTGTTTATAGACGCGTACTTGCATGCCAAACCTCAAAAGTCAAGTTGTCCTGACAGGTTTTTTTCTGCGGCTTTTATCTTTTCAGGTCATTGCTGTAGTGATGGATATGTTTACTGATGTTGACATGTTTGCGGACATTCTCAACGCTGCAGCGAGGAGCGTCGCTGTCTACATTCTTTTAGACGAGCAGAATGCACATCACTTTGTCAACATGGTGTCCAACTGCAGGGTCAATCTACAGAGCATCCAAGTTAGTACATACACCTTTAAAATGTGATTACATGTTGGTTCATAAAGCTGTATTATAATATGCGATTTAAAAAGGTCTGAACTTCACATTTGTTTACCAAGAAGAGGAGCAAGAAGCAGTATTACATGAGTATTAGTAAATATCTTCAAATATATGGACATTTTAATGAACGCAATCTTTAAAAAACTAAATTATACTTTATATTTGACAATAGAAGCTGAGTTTGACAATAGAAGGTGAACATGAAATATGCTCTTGCACTTTTAAATACTTAAAGGATAAGTGGTGATTTTTCTTATTATGAACAAATCTCATGGAAAGATAAAAGCATATGATCCTATTAACATATATTGTCTGTGTATGTAAAGCTTCAAAAACACCGTGTACGTCAAGTTGCTGCTGGAGCACCGAATTTGTAACCAAGATAAAATATTTGCAGCCTGTTTTTTTAAAGATTTACTTCTTCGGCAGGAGTGAATGGGCTCGGAGCTTTGACTCACAGCTAGGAAAGAGGAAGTTACAACGTGTTGAGAAACATGGCTGCTTTTGCTCTTTTCATGGGATTTGTGGACTGGAACATACATACAGAAACCTTCAGTCTTATCCTTTACTAGTCTTGCTTCATCCATACTAACATAGCTTGTGAGGAAAAGCACTGTAGATAAGTACTGTAGATAAACCACAGCTGTTGGTAGAGGTGACTCCATCATACAAATAAAGGAAGCTTGCCAGCCTGTTCTTTCCAAACATCACGTGGCTGGCATGTACTTCCAACTCACTCGACTATTAAACATGTATTACAATCTGTTATTACAAAGTTAGTGAAGAAGATGTTTAAAAACACCCGCCTTTGTTTTCTTTTACATGCTGTTTACCATCACAATTGTCCTATTCGTTTTATGTGCCTGCTCAGATGAAATATGGCGCATTTGCATCACATTTGTGTTAATTATTATGTATTATCCCTGATCAAAGCAGTGAATTAAAGCTAGAAATCTCATCTCAGTAACTGCATATTACTGTAAAAGGGAACTTGAAATGCAGCCATTTTCTGTCTTTCGATCTCAAAGGTGCCAGTGTTAAAGCTAATGCAATGCTGCCACCTAGCTAGGATTGTAATTAAAAACCCTTAACACCACTAGATGCTCTGCTTCAGCTCAATAATATGATGTGTGTTTTGCAGTTTTTACGTGTGAGAACAGTGTCTGGCATCACGTATCACTGCCGCTCAGGGAAATCCTTCAAAGGTCAGATGATGGATCGGTTCTTGTTGACAGACTGCAGGGCTGTGCTGAGTGGAAACTACAGGTGAGGCCACTACTATTGAGTAATTTGCATCTGTTTGTATTTTAAAAAAGAGTATGCAGTGAATTAAGTGCTTATATTAATCTCCACCTGTCACGTTTTTGTCCAGCTTCATGTGGTCTTTTGAGAAGCTCCACCGCTCCATGGCTCACCTTTTCCTAGGACAGCTCGTATCGACTTTTGACGAAGAGTTTCGGATTCTCTTTGCTCAGTCCCAGCCACTGATGATTGAAAATGTGCTTGCTCCAATGGAAGATTTAAGCCTTCTGTCAAAGAGGCAGTACCCAAGTGAAAGAACTTCACTGTTCAGGGAGCCCAGGAAATTTCTATCAATGGACACCGGTCATCCAGAGGACATGGATTGGAGAATGATGCCCCTTAAAAAGCAAGGATCCCTGCACGGCCCTGCAGATATGTACGGTAGATTTCCCCCCCAGCAGTCTCGCATGGATCCGTCTTTTGAGCAGGGCCCCTCCAGGATGCTGGAAAATCCTGCCTTTAAACGTCACAGTTACGCTGAAGGTGTTCATGGTAGATTCTCGTACCCGTTCCTGCAGCAACAGGGAATGCCAGAGCCTGAGAACCAGGGACGGCAGTTTCACAGAGGGCAGCAGCCCTATCCAGGGCCTGGACTAGGACCAGAAACAGAGTACAGTGGCTATGACAGGTTCTGGAACCAAGGCTATCATTCAGCAGATCCATACTCTGAACCTGGTTTACCACAAGACATGCAACCACCTGAAAACTTTGACCATGTGTATAACTATTTATCATCTACCAGAAATGTGGACTTTGACCAGAGCTCAGAGAAAGTACCACTTGCAGCAGATTTACCATTTAGTTCATCTCATCCAAGAAGACTGAGTTTAGGCCAGCCATATGCCTGTCAAACCTCTCCCACCCCCTCAAATCCAACCGAACAAAAGCAGTTTTTCCAGGAGCCTCACACTGACCGCAAAGATCCTACAGTGAAACGAGGGCTGAGAAACTGGAGGATTAGCTCATTCCTCAGTGCGCATGATAATCCAGGAGATGAAGGCCTGCCATTGGTAACACCTCAGGCACCAGACGCTTTTGAAGAGCCCTTGAACCCCATACCGCAAACAGCACCGGGAGTAGATTTAACATATCCTAAAATCCCCAATGTCAGGGAGTTTAAGGTTCCTGCAATACCCAGGGCAAGTCAGATTCCAGGTTATATCAAAGCCACTGTACGAGAGCAACCAAAGAAATTGCCTGATGAACCTCCTGCAGTGACAACAGAAACTAAAACAACACCGACACCTTCAGAGTCGTCATCCACAGCTGAAGGGGAAAAGGCAGAGGAAGCAGAAGAAAAAGAACAGAAAGAACCAAAAACCTCTGTTCTTCGCAGGGAGGAGTCGTTCCGTAGGAATTACAATCCTGCCGCTCCAAGGAGCTCCAGATTAAGATCTTCTCTGATATTCAGCTCTCTTGAGCAGCAGCATGGCTCTCAAGATAGCAAAACTGCCCCAGGCCAACAGGATGAGGAAAGTGACAAAAATGAGGCAGAACAGACGAAACTACCTTTTGTTTCACAGGTTCTAGGACAAAGGCGATCTGCTGCAAGAGAGCCTTTTGAATGGAACCGTTACATGAAGTCAGCTTCAGCCACAGACGTGTACAAACCAGATGATGGAGATAGTAAAGCAGATGATAAAGATCTATCAAAGGAAGAAAATTCAAAGGATCTTTCAGAAAACCGTGAGGGAAAGGAGTCATTAAAACCGCCAGATGTAGAGCAAAATTTGTCACCATCAGTGCCCAGATCCAAGCCTCCTGAACAACCAGTGCAACCACCCAAGCCTTTGTTCACCACTTCATATGATATGAATGATCCTGATAAGAGGCTCATGTTTTTCAAAGAGTTGGCAGCGAAACGCAAGGCAGCTAAGGCTGCAGAAGCTGAAAAGAGCAAAGACAAGGCTCCATTGAAACTGCCAACTGATCTAAAAAACACCACTGCTAAAAAGGAGGAACCTGAAGGAAAGGAAGGTTCAGAAAAGATGACCACTACTTCCCCATCTATGGGTTTATCTGAAAAAAATGTTACTGCAGGTGATGCAGGGAAAACAGCGTCCACTGAAGAATGCAAGTCAGTCAGTCTATCTTTAGATGCTGGTGATAAGACAAACAAGCAGGACAGTCTTGTCAAAAATGAGTCAAGTATCCCCCAAAGTTGTAAAGAGGAACAAACTGGAGTTTCAACTGATTCAGAGAAGATAGAGCTGAAAAACAGCCAACCAGCAATATCTCTGCCTGTTACTGCAGAAACAGAAACTCCTTCAAGTGAACCTCCTGAGGATCTAAAGCCGTCAAAACCTGCTGTAAAAGAGAGTAGCCCAAGTCAACCACCTGCACCAACAGGTGCTACTCCTGATGTCCCTTCTCTTATACAAGGTACTGATGAAAGTGAAAGCCCAAGCCATGATCCCACCTCAAAGGAGTCCAGTTCGCTCATTTCCAGTTCAGTGGAGGCACCACCATCTTCTGCACCTGCTGCATTGGATTCTAACACCCAAAGTCCTGAATCAGAAATCAGCATCTCCAAACCTGCCCTGCTGCCTGAACCACAGACTGGATCAGAATTGAGCTCTTCTAACCCATCGGTTCAAAGCTCTGTCTCTGATCACATTCTGTCAGATTCTGGTTCACAGGTCAGTCCAAGTCCTCCAACCTCTAGCTCTGCTGCTCTTTCCACTCCTGGAGAGACTTTATCTTCTGATGTTACCCCAGAAGACTCCAGCTCAACCCTGTCCTCCAGCATATTGTCTCCAAATTCTGATAAAACAGAAGCACAGGACTCACTACTTGAGTCCTCCCAAACAACTGACAAACCTTCTGCAGAATCTGAGTCTACCCAGATTGATCCAGATCCTATTTCCCAGTTGACGTCATCCGAGACCCCTTCAGCAGTCGACTCTGCACATGTGGAATCTGATATTTCTCCTGACAAAGGTGCTGAACCAAACACATCCTCATTACAGTCAACCACAAATATAAACTCTGAAGAATCTTGTGCTCCTACACCTGTATCAGAAAATGAGTCTGTTCCCAAGGCTGTTGCAGAGGAATCTGAGGTTCCTGGATCATCAGAGGATGTTAAAGCTGATAGCACACCTCCTAGTCCTAGCCCTTCATCACCCAAGTCAGGTTTACCTAATGTGTCTGATCTGGAAAGTTCTACTTCCAAACCTGATCAGATTGAGACCATTACTGTCCAACCCCAGCCTGAGCATACCCAATCAGAAACATGCTCTCCTGTCAATCCAGACGTTACTTCTAATGCTTCACAGTCCCCAACAAATGCATCTCCACAAGATGCACCAACACAAGCAACCCCTCCCCCTGAACTTAACCTTACTACATCTGTCACTCCCACTCCTGTTGAAACTGTGTCATGTTCCCCTCCTCTAACTGAGTCGGTTGGATCAGTTTTGCCCCCTGAGGCTGAAAAAACAGAAAGAGACACGTCGACATTGTGCAGCACCTCAGATCCAACCCCTCCTCCTGAGGAGATTACAACAGACTCAAACAAAACTCCAACGCTCCCATCAACAGAAACTTCTAGTCCAACTGAGCCTACCTCAAAAATCCCAACAGAGCCAGAGGCTATACCTGAGTCTGTGACTTCTGAAAGCCTGCCTTCAGAGCCACCTGTACCTGCTGAAAATAGTAAAGTAGACCATCAGAGTGACGTAATCAAAGAGCCAGAATTGCCTGACTCTGGTGAGAAAAAATCTGATGATACTGAGGCCACAAATAAGGTCAAGAAAAGTGCTACGCAGGAATCTGTCACAAATAAAAAAACAAATGACCAAGTAAGACAAAATAACTGCACCGAACCAGCAGAGGTCGTACCGGATGAAGTCGTTCCTCTGTCGCCGCAGACCAAGCAGCCGAAAACAGGCCCGTCCCGCTACCACTCATCTACAGCCAACGTGCTCTCGTGCAGCAACCTCAGAGACGATACAAAGCTGCTTCTAGAGCAGATTTCCGCCAACAGCCAGAGCAGGAACGAGGCTACCAAAGAGTCTCCCGTCACCGATGACGAGAAGGAGGACGAGGCTGACAAAAACGCCAAAAGGGAGAAAGAGAGAGGGCTCAAGACATTTGGCAGAGGGCCGCCCAAGTCGACGCAGGAGAAGGAGAAGCTGCTGGAGAGGATCCAGAGCATGAGGAAGGAGAGGAAAGTTTACAGTCGATTTGAGGTATGAATGCATGCAACACGACCGTAACTATCACCTTTTTAAATGCACATTTTGGTAAACCATTATGTGTCTCTGCTGCTTTCACAGATGGCACCTTAGCTGGTATCCAAAGAAAGTTGAGAGAATGAACAGTAAGTGTAGAAAAAAGGTGAAAAGGTTTGAGTGATGAGCAAAGACATGAGCTACAGAAGGTGAAACTAATAAAGGAATACAAAACTGTCCCGATTACATGTGCCATGTGCAACAAAGGGATTCTTACTGTGGGTGAATCTACCAGCGTAATGGACTGAGAATACATGTAAATGATCAAATATGTTTTTACTGACTGTATGGGTAAAGTGCAATGTGTGCAACAGATGTTTTTCTATGATGATGCCTGTCCTTGCCTTATTTTTAAAGCACTGACAGCCATCAAATTCATGTCAGCTGTGTTTTCATTTAGACAAAATGTGATGAGATGATCTTAAGTAGTCTGTCAAACTGTAACATACTGTAGTTTGTATTATAGTATTTCACAATCATGTTAAACAAGACGTTGATTATTGCATATACATGTATTCGTGAAGCAGGTCCAGAAAAGGCTGTTATTGTTCTGATGTAAATAAACTGTAACTTTAATTCTTTGTGATCTGAAAAATGACGAACAAACCTGAAATTGAAACAGCTTAAACACGATATACCTACAATATTACTGTGTAAATCATCGCACACCATAGAGTATGTGATGTTTTTGTCTTTGTTTCTGTTGAAAATTAGGTTGAATGTCACTGATTCAAGCTGCCGCTTATTGTCTTAAAGGGTCAGTTCACCCAAATCACCCAAAGTATTTTTACAGAGTGAAGTAAAACATTTTTACTTAGATTAGTAAAACAAACATGCATGTAAGAAATAGATATTTCATAATGTGCTGCAACCAACCCTCTAATTGTCTCTGAAAATTCACCTGCCCTGTCATTTTTTAAATGTAAACTTGTCATACTTGTATATTGAAACAACAGTATGTAGACTTGTGCTCTGAACGTTACACTTTTTATAATGGATTTATGTCTTCAGCAGGATTTGCCATTTGTAAATAAAATGCCTTAAAAATGTATCACAATTTGCTGCCTATGTATCACAATTTATTATTAAATTATTTGTCTAATGTAACCTTAACATTATCAGGTCTTTAACGGCTGCAAAAACATTTTTAACAAATATTGATTTATGATTTGTGACATGACTGAAAGTCAGTCGCTTAATATGAATTTACTGAACGTTTCTTTATCTTCTTCAACTGAATTAGATGATCTATGGAGCTGCAAACCTGTACTCAGATATGCTATATGCAGATTTGTTTATGTATCACAGTTTGTTTTAATTTACCACATATTATGGAATCATCTGTATCTTGTTTACATCATGAGAAAACGTACTATGGTTGTATTATTATGTCTTACTTAACCGGCAATTCCCAAGATTACACAAGCTACCCCAAGGTCCCATGAGTGTGTCACCACAAAGACCATAGCACCACCCTCAGGTCAAAAATAAGAGCTACTGCTACACAACACTAACATGCTCTGTAGGCATGTTAGCATGCCGTAGATTTTAGTTGTTTACATTCAAGACTATGAAACATTTAGAGCTATTTTGACCTTAATGCATTCACTACAGGATAACTCTGGTATTTTTAAATCTGAACCCTCATTTTCCCATGTTTATAGGTGTAAATGATTGATTCAAGATCCTTTTGTTAAACCAGAAACATTGATATAAATCACTGCCAGACTCTATTGACAAAAACAGTACTTTTACCGAGCAGAACTGGAGTTGCTGGAGTACTCCTGTTCTTAATCAGTTAGTTTGTTTGTGGTATTTTACTGATGCAAAGCATCTGAATACTTCTTCCACCACTGAAAGTCACACAATAACACAAACAAACTAACCGAATGAGGCAGCAGTACTCCAGCAATGCAATGTGTTCTGCTCGGTAAAATTACTGATTTTGTCAATGGAGTCTGGTATTGATATATAGTAATGTTTTTGGTTAAATAAAAAGGATCTTGGATCAATTATTTACACCAAAAACATGGGAAAATAAAGCACAGGTTCAAAAATACTGAACTTACTTATAATAAAGGTTTGGTAGAGCTATTATTTAGTTTAGTATGTATCTCTGTGACTCCACAGGGAGGTTAAAGGTCAAGTTCAACAACTGAACAGCATACCTGATTCTGATTAGGATTCAGTGTTTGGCTCAGTATTTGAGGACACTTGCCAACACAGAAATTAACTCTTATTCCCTCCAGTCTCCACTGTCATAATCAGATTTAGTGTCTTTGTCAAATGATCCTGATTTACTTACTTAACTTTGTAGGGATTCTCTTGCAAAACACTATGAAAGCGATTAAGCTCTCACCGTGAATGAAATTCCCTCCAGTCACATGCTACAGTGCACCAGTTATGAAAGAAGGACTCCTATGCTCCTTGAGAAACAGTGGGCCTCTTGTTGCTTTGTCTCCACCGCTTTGCAAACGTCTTTATAAGCTCGCGCTGAATTACGCTAATCTTTAAAGAACCACATCACTGCCTGGAGTACCTCAAGTCTGAAGGGAAAAGACACACTTTTTCCAGTGTTTTAATACATTTTTCCTTTGTCAGATCTTCATTAGCTCACATTAGGATGTCTTTGACTCTCAGGAGAGTATTTCACATCTCAGCCTTCAGCTGGTACGCTTTTATTGTGAAAAGTCTCGCTGCTAAGGATGGAGAGGAGCTACCACAAGGGATCTTTGTTTATGGAGGACCTTGGAAGTACCTTACTTTTTTGAATTTGGTGAGTACATTTCTTCTGTTACCTCTTTGCAGTGACGTCTACTGCAAAATAATAATGTTTGTTTATATTTCAGTTATTGCAAATGTTATTTTTTGGAGTGGCAGCGGTGAATGATCTGCAATCTGGGAAAAAGTCAGAGAGTGCTCTGAACAGATGTAAAGACCTCATCTTCTCTGTCTTTGCCTTCCCTGTGGGCATGGTAAGAAACACCTCCCAACTGTTTTTATCATTAAATAAACATAATACTTTGCATTAACTGTGTTCTCTGCATTTCTTTTTAGTTTGTCGTCCTTCTTTTCTGGACAATCTTCGCCTACGACAGAGAGTTGGTCTACCCAGCGTCCATCGACACCTTCTTCCCGCCCTGGATGAACCACGCTATGGTGTGTGCACATTTTTAAATTATTAAATTATTCCCCATTAAACCATCACACATAATAATAAAGACTCATCCCTGCTCTGTTTTCCCAGCACACATTCGTCCTGCCTGTTTTACTCGTAGAGGTGCTGGTGCAGCCTCACATCTACCCACAGACCAAACATGCACTGGCAGGATTAGGAGCTGTGGGCCTGGCTTACTTATCTTGGTGAGTGACGAGTCAGCACATTCAGCAGAATCACGTCTCCAAACTTTAATAGACAAGAAGTTAATGCACAAATATCACCAGACCTGCTGCAGCTAGTCCAGACTCGTCTGCTGCAGCAGTGCACTACAGCTCGAGGGTGAAAGCTTTTAACTTCTAATTGTTGCCTTTAAATCCTCATGCGTCTCATGGTGCAAACAATAGACAAACTGTAATCTGAGGATGATATTTTTTAACCATGCTGAGTGTTTTTCTGTCTCAATAATCAGTATAATCAGGTGTCAATCGGTGGAAACTGCGTCAGGGAATATTTGCACAAGTCAAACAAGGTCTCTCAGACAAGACAGTACAAGATGATCTGACAGATTACTGAGAACTGCTTTTCTTCCTTTCTTTCTCCTCCTCTCTCTCTCTCTAAACATGCTCTGCAGGATTATATGGGTGTACTTGTCAGTTGGGATTTGGGTGTATCCGCTCCTCGGCCACTTCAGCTCTGCTGGTCTACTGGGCTTCTTCTTGTTTAACATGTCTGTGGTGACCTTGCTCTACCTGCTGGGGGACAAGCTCAACAGCCACGTGTGGAGAAAAGAGATGTTAACAAAGTCAAACAGCTGAATTCACATTAGCTCGTCTCTAATCGTCTACCTCTTTTTTTCTTCTGCTGTCTCCTTTGTTCTGGGTTAGGACATGACTCAAACACAGTAATAATCCCTTATAAAGAGACTATTACCCTGAGTGGTTTTACCTGCTATGGCCTTTGTTGTTCTGGTGTGACCAATAGATTATTGTGGCTAATTTTAGCAAATCTTAGGTAAATAGTGCTGAGTAACACTTGTCAAGTGTCTGACAACATTATGAATAGGATTCCTACAGAGATGGACCTTTTCTATTAAAGAGTAAGATTCTTTTTGCTTAACCAGAAAGAGCTGTTTTATCACTACCAGACTCCATTGAAAAAAACAGCAATTTTACTGAGCAGGAAACACATGTTTCTGGAATACCGCTGCCTTGATCTGTTAGTTTGTTTGTGTTCTTTTATTATGCTTTTACTTATATAAATGATCTGAATACTTCTTTCACCACTGAGAGTCACACAATAACACAAAAAACTAACAGATGGAGGCAGTGTGCTGCTTGGTAAAATTGTTGTTTTTGTCAATGAAGTCTGGTAGCAATATGTAGCTACATTTTTGGTTATAGAAAAATGATTTTACTCTTACATAAAAGGCCTATCACTAAAGGGATTAGTTCTACTTTCTGTTGTGTAACTGAGTGCAGCAGCTCTGGTGTAAATATAACAGTTTAATGAGTGTTTAACATTGCAAAGCACCCGATTAATGTAATTTAAACATTAAAGCAGGTCCAATAAAACAAGTGCCACTGACAACAGCAGAAGAAATCTTCCTGTGTCTTTCTGATACTGAATATGACATCCTCAGATTTTACATTATAGAAACGCAGTCTTGATCAATATTATCATTTTCATATTAAGAGTTCTCTTCTATGCAAAGGAGAGATTATTCCAAATTCAGCACCAATGTCACGTTTGACCTGGATAAAGTGAGTATTTTCCATTAATCGTGGGACATCTGAAGCAAGAATAGCTTGACTTGTGGTAATCCAAAACACAGCGTCTTGATTTGATCACGTGTCTCCAGGAACAGCTGTGTTTCTGTGTCCTCTAGTTACTGTAAGGAAGGCTGATAGGTTTTTCTTTTTTCAGCTGCCGTGCAGGTCTCTGTAGCCTTTAAGATGGTGGAGATAATTCGGGTCAGCGTCCACCAATCCAACTGAGAGGATCTTGGCCAATAAGTGCACGTCCTCCTCACTCAGATCCTTCTGTTACAGAGATAAACACCAGATATTTAATCTCACTTGTTAAAAAATAATTACAGCATTTAGCTGTGGTTGTAATTACCCACCATCTTGCTGTTGGCAGTGGACTCAGGCAGCTGTGATTTTTGAGTTTTAATTCCCTGTGAAAAGATAATAATCATTTCAGAAAGATCACATTTTGTTTCCTTCTTCCTGTGTCCAGTCACTTCCTCCTGCAGAGGCAGCACAGTCTTTCTTTGTGTCTGTCCCCTTAGGGTCTTAATTTTTAACCAAATTATGTTTTAAATCAGAAATATTCCATCATGCACAAGAGGAATGCTTACTCACGTCTTTAAGTCCTTTTGAAAAGCACATTATGATGAAGAGAAGGCCAGCAACGATCTGAGCATCAAACACAGTCGTCTTTAGACAAAAACTCTCATTAATCGACAGCTAAAAGATTAAAATAACACATTAAGAAGTTTTACTTACTCCCAGCAACTGTATCATGTTTGTTCCTCTTAGCTCTGTCCTGCTCGTAACTCAACGTGAACCAAATGCTCTGAGACATCACACCACAGTGCTTCTTAAGCCATGAGGGAAAAGCCCCATGAAAAACCAGCCCTACAGGATACGCTGCATTTCACCTACTCCTACAGCTGAAAGATGTTAATCATGGGGCTAATGTAGCGTTACGTATATTGTCTGCGTAATATGGGCAGTTGTTTTGCAAAGAGGGTGATCATCGCTTGTTAGTGTTCACACAGTTTCTATTTTAAACTCTGTTTTCTTTGTTGTCACCTGTTAATGACAATAAAAGACAGGAGTTGCAACAGAGTCATGATGTGCAGTATGATGCATTTCACTTACCACCCGTCTATTTGAATTCCATTTACATCTGTTTGGAAAAATCCAGTTCTTACAGACAGGAGACAATTATTCTTATTTTTAAAGCAGTAATTTACTGATATACCCAGCATTATCAAGGGTTATAAATATTTCTAGTTATACACACAATATCACCAAAAGTCTGTTTTTAAAACACATTTAACCACAACATTTACTTCATCTAAAGCCCTTCATGTGTTAGCTGTCCATTCAAATATTAATTTCTTATGTTATATGTAAAGTATTAAATCAAAAGGTGCAGTTATTATAAGTGTCTGACAACATTATGGATATGATTCCTACAGAGACAGACCTTTTATTTAAAGAGTAACATCCTTTTTGTTTAACCAGACTCCATTGAAAAAAACATGAATTTTACCAAGCAGAACACAGGAGCCGCTGGAACACCACTGCCTCCATCTGTTGTTTGTTTGTGTTATTGTGCTGTGTTTTTTTTTTTTACTTGTGTAAAGTATCTGATCACTTCTCCCACCACTGAAAGTTGCACAACAACACAAACTAACTAACAGATGGAGGCAGTTGTATTCCAGCAGTTCCTGTGTTCTGCTTGGTAAAATTACTGGTTTTCTTAATGGAGTCTGGTAGTGATACACAGCAATATATATAATGGGCCCAGGTTCAAAAATATCTGAGTTATCCTTTAAAGTAAAGGCTGTAAATAACCTTTCCCACCTACTGCTACTGCTGCAGGGCTCCACCAGAGAGGGTGGGGTTCCTTTAGTCTTTTTTTCCATGAAGATAAGCAGAAGTGAATGAATGAGTGAGTGAGTTCATTTGTTTATCAGATCCACCAGAGGGAGCCAAACATTTCAAAGACCACAGTACTTTATTTGCCACTTAAGTCAGATTGACTATATTTTCAAAAAGGGGAATAAGTTCCAGACATATACTACACCCATAGTGAACTCAATAGAATAAAATAAATGAAGAAAAATATGATTTATAATCACAATACAACTCTATTTACACATTCTATGGCTGAAAAGGAGCAGAGAGAAGAAGAATCTTATTTTACCTGCTACTTACCAAAAACATAATAATAAAAAATAGATGGTTTGCAGTTAATTTACAGACAGTATTTACAGTAACATGGGGCAAAAGGAGAATCAAGAACCAATCATTCAAAAGGCGACATCACGTGAACAGTGCAGAATTATTGTTGTCTTTTCTTGTTTTTACATGTATCATATGAAAATTACATATCAGTTTACCAACAATTACCACACTCAGGAAGCTAAATTCAGACTCTGTTTTAAGATAAACTTCATTTACATTGTGTATGTTTGAGTTTTAATATTATTTGGTGCCCTCATATATATTAGAATATACAGGTTTTTAGTGTATTAATTCATATTTTGTGGGTGTTTACATTTTATAACTTTTAAACTGAGTTGAAGACTGAGAAACTTACCAAGCTTTATTTATAGCACTTTTCCTTTTAGTTACACACAATCACTTATACAACATGAATTATCAAACGTAATATCGTGATTGTGTGTGTCTGTGTGTGTTTTCTGTGGGGGGTGGGGTGGGGGGGTAATGTGTGTTTTTGTACATACAGTATGTGTACATATTTAACTGCAGGGAGACGCATGCGCGTATGCGCCCCCATCTAGAACATTTTGGATGCTTCGCGACATTTCTTCACCGTCATACAGTAAAGTTAACGCCACAGCAGCGGAAATTCCGGTTATGTGACAAATTAAAAGTCGCCACGTTTGAATTTACTCTACACTACCTTCATATTATACGTCTTAAATAAAATATTTAGATAGCCTGGGTCACATTTTCATAAAATAGTAAAACAGGAATTCGTAGTTGCGCTTTTTTCCCACGCATTGCCGTTCTGTTATTATGAAAGACTTTTATTTCTAAAATATAACCGGATATTCAGAGTTTAGCGCAGCTAGCTTGACTGGTTTCCTCAGCGGCACCGTACAGCAGTTGTTGACAGAGCACTGGAGTAGAGGGATTGGGTAGGAAATTCTTGCAACTAAGTGGCAGCTGGCTTTTGACATAAAAAGCTGAAAATGCGCTGGTATGTGCCTTTTTAACAGTCGCGCCGGCTAGCGAGCAAAACACTGAGAAACGGTGACGCTGTCAGATCTGGCGGGTTTGGTAAGATTTGCTTTTTAGCCTCTGTTATAACGTTAGGTGACTTAGAGGCGGGTGAAACTTTTAACACAAACCGTAAAGAAATAACACACATTTAAGCTGCGTTACTTGGCTGTGCTGTCGCCTCACTAAATGAACTCCTGACTAATGTTAGCCTGCTAACATTTCAGCACTGTTGGTGTAAAGCTATCAGTGTCACCACGTGCCGAACGCTTGTACTAAAAATGATCTCCTTAAATCGTTTGCTGCCGTCGCTAACTGTGACACTATGACGGTTAGAAACGCCAAATGAACTTGGCTAAGTTGCATCAGTCACGACTGATCTGATCTGATCTGCCTCGCTTGTAATCATGGTAAAGGAGCGTCAAGCGGCATGCTAGCTGTCCGGTAGCTAAACAAGAGTAGCACTTCCGGTTTGAATATTTTTAGTATGTTCGTATAAATCTCCGACGAAACGGGGCAAGTTTCATTTTTATGATAGCGGCGGCTACTTGGTGCTGTCAGTGTGTTGGTTAAGTATGGATAAGTAAAAATGTTAGCGATATATTTGCTTAAACTTGTGTTTTAAGTTGAAGGTTCAGTCGCCCAAAGCGGAAGTCGCGTTCTTGTTAATTTAAGCTAACTTCCCTCATCCACCACCGTTATTTTAACTATAGCTTACTTGGCTAATCTGTTTACATGTCACCTGGCCAAATACGAGCCCGTTGTACTGGTGTTATAATTAACATTACACTCGAAAGACTCTTAGTTAAGCTAGCCCACGCGTAGGCGTCTGTTACATGTAGGGATAATGTTATTCAGCCGTAGCGGTGATTGGCTACCTTGCTAGGTGGCACCAGCTGAAGTGCACCCCGCAACCAAAACTGTGGATGTCTGAATGTGCTCTGTCAGGTTCTGTTAGCCGAGGTGTCTCTCTCCGGTCTTCGCAGAGACGGGGATCCTGCTGGAGTGTGTAGCCGAAGAAGAAGAAGAAGGGGAGCGCCACGATGCTGTGCTGGGGAAATGCCTCCTACGGACAGCTGGGCATGGGTGGGATCGATGAGGAGATCGTGGTTGAGCCACGAAAATGTGAGTTTTTTCACGGGAAGCAAGTGTGCGATGTGGGGTGTGGCCGCAGACACACAGCCTTCCTGCTGGAGGACGGGACAGTGTACACCTGTGGCTGCAATGACCTGGGGCAGCTGGGACATGAGAAGTCCAGGAAGAAACCAGGTTGGTCTCTTTATATATTTCTTTATTCTAACAGCTGGTGAAATCATACACCATGCAAACATCTGTCTTTGTCCTCTATTAGAACAGGTCGTGGCCCTGGATGCACAGATCATAGTGGCGGTGTCCTGTGGAGAGTCCCACACACTCGCCCTGAACGACAAAGGGCAGGTTTTTTCATGGGGTCTGGGCTCGGACGGGCAGCTGGGCCTGAATAACTTTGAAGAATGTGTTCGTGTGCCTCGGTAAAAAGCAGTTTCAAATTCTCTCTCTTTTAAATTTGTTTTGCATAACACGTCATTTGCTTATCCTCTCCAGATGTAATTAAAACAGGCAAATAACTATGGAAATTTTCTCTCCTGAAAAATGCCAGAAACATCAAGAGTTTGTCAGATGTACAAATCGCTCAGGTAGCCTGTGGGTATTGGCACTCCCATGCACTTTCAAGAGGTGAGGAAGGTTTTAACCTGCATGTTTCTTCACCTGGCTTATCATGTTTTCCAGCCCGTTCATTGTTTTCTTTGCACAGGGGGCCATGTTTTCTCCTGGGGCCAGAATCGATATGGACAACTCGGGCTGGGAATAAACGGGCAGAGCATTTCCACGCCCCAAAACATCCAGTCTCTGCAGGGCATTCCCTTCACTCAGATATCCACAGGTGGCGCTCACAGCTTCGCCCTCACTCTCTCGGGAGCGGTGTTCGGCTGGGGGCGCAACAAGTTCGGTCAGCTGGGCCTCAATGACACAAATGGTGGGTGGACAAAACCTTAAAGTTCTTAAAGAGCATCTGAGCCCTGAAATCAGGCTGATTGTCAGGGTGTCGTTTTTTACAGATCGATGTTTCCCAACCCTGCTGAAGTCCCTCAGATCACAGAGAGTGATTTACATCTCCTGTGGAGAAGATCACACAGCAGCACTGACCAAGTTAAGTTCCATACTTTTTGGTTCTTTTCTAAATGTGCCGTGTTATTATGTGAGGACCATCATTCCTAACTGTTGTGATTACATTTCATGGACCAGTTTAATGCAAGAACATGTAACTTTGCTGAGCAGCAGCGCCCCCTGCAGCCACGAGTGGGTGTTTGGCTCTGAGTCCAAGTGGTTAAGTGGTATTCATGTACAGAAAACAAAGCCTATCAGTCTCTTGACAGTGTATATTACCCATGATCCTCGGCTTCTGGAGCAGGAAGTGCTGTCGCTGTAACAAACACGCCAAACTCTGTTCATATTTCTTGATATTTTTAAAGTTTCCTGGCTGGATATCAGAGATGAACACTGGTTTTTAATGACTTCTTAGTCGTTTTAATTGATCTACAGTTCTGGGTCTGATTCCAGGAGTTTAAGCTGCTGACTATCACTCCGTTAGATGGAGATTATAACTGGAAAACCAAAGTTACACAGAGCAAGAGCAGGTGTTCAGGGCACCAGTGAACCATCAAAATGATTGTGAAGCTGTTATTTTATGGTAAAGTCGTTACCTAATGTTGCTTTAATTGCTGAGATACGGAAGCACAAGGACGACTCAACAAAGCTGTGCAGTGGAGTCTTTAGGGCTTTACAGATTCAACCTTTCAGCCTCTTCTGAGAGGAGTGAAGATCGTCTTAAACTTCTCTTACAAATAACCCCGTATCTCAGCTAATTAAGCTGCAACGTTATATAAATAATGGACATAATTTTAAAGAGTTAGTTGTATAAAAACAGGTGCTCAGAGTGCAGCATGTTTATGTTTCAGTTGTGGTTTGTCCTTACTCTTGTCCTTGGGAGGGTCAGAATAACTGGTGCTGCTGATTTTGCAGGAAGGAGGTGTGTTTACGTTTGGAGCAGGAGGCTACGGACAACTCGGACATAACTCCACAAACCATGAAATCAACCCTAGGAAGGTGTTTGAGCTCATGGGAAACGTAGTAACGCAGATTGCATGTGGAAGGTAAAATTCACACCGTGTACTGGGTGTAATTGAATTTAACTGAAGTGTCATAAAACTAAAATCAAATTTGTTTTGTAATTTTAAGGCAGCACACGTTGGCTTTCACGCCCTCCTCTGGGAAGATGGACTCGTTTGGGCTCGGCGGGAACGGGCAGCTCGGAACGCGCTCCACCTGCAACAGGAAAAGCCCCGCCCCCGTCAAAGGCCCCTGGGTAGCCTCCGGGTGTGCAGCGGAAACAGGTGAAACACCGTAAATTCAGTTGCGTCAAAGGGACCAAGAGAAATGACAAAACCCCACAGAAATTCATCCAAACTCGATTTTCTTGCTGTATGTTGCAGACTCGGAGCAGGGCTGTTGTGTGAAGAGGATTTATGCTGGAGGAGATCAAAGCTTTGCTCACTATTGCACTGCCAATGTAAGTTTGTAGGATTAAAGGGGCTTCTTAGACATTTAAGTTCAGCTCCAGTATTTTTAACCTGGGTCTTTAATTGGTTTTGTTTATTATATATTTATTATATATCTGACAACATTATGGATATGATTCCTACAGAGACAGAGCTTTTTATTAACAGCACTTTACATCAGTACCAGACTCCATTGACAAAAACATGAATTTTACTGAGCAGAACACAGGAGCTGCTGGAATACCACTGCCTCCATCTGTTAGTTTGTTTGTGTTGTTGTGTGGTACTTTTACTCATGTAAAGTATCTGATTACTTCTTCCACCACTGAAAATCACACAAGAACACAAACAGATGGAGGCAGTGGTATTCCAGCAGCTCCTGTGTTCTGCTCAGTAAAATTGCTGTTTTTTTCAATGGAGTCTGGTACTGATATATAGAGATTTTAGATTTTATATAGAGATATAGTTTCTGGCTGAACAAAAAGGATCTTCCTCTTTAATAAAAAGCTCTGTCTCTGTAGGAGTCCTGTCCATAATGTTGCCAGACACTTATAATAACAATCTGAGCCTGCCAGAGTTTTGTCCCTATCGATCATTTGCACCCAAAAACATGGGAAAATAAGGTTAAAAAATACTGGAGTTGTCCTTTAACACACAATAACCATACCACAGAATTTTCAACTTCACCCGACTGACACATGTTGGTCTTGTTTTTAATCACGCAGAACCCCCAGAACAGAGACGACGTGAGGATACATGACCCCCACAGACGCATTTGCACCTTGAATGAGGATATCATACAAAAATGGTTGAACCATTCACCAGGAAGACTGCCGCTGGAAGTCTCCAAGTAAAGTCTTCTCCTCACAAGCTGACCACACCTTGCTGCTGGTTTTAGTTCATTGCAGACATAGTTTACAGCTGGAAAAGTTATGTTGTTAGTTCTTTGCACTAATTACTTACCTTCTATGATTCCCTCAGTGAGATTGACCTCGTGTTCTCCTCAGCAAGCTGCCTCAATGGATCTTTTCTGTCAATGAGGTAATGTCCATTTTCATCTTAACTGATTTCAGCATTTGTCTTTGTACACAAGCATCAGACCTAGTTTTTGTTTGCCTAAATATTTTCCTGTAGAGCCTCATGTTATCTATGTGCCTCTTTTTCTCCCACAGTCATCCCGATCACTACAGTACCAGCAGCAAATGTTCAGGGGTGGATATGAACATGACTCGTATCCTGTTTCACAGAGTGATCCAACAAGATCACCCTGAGATAGCTCAGCAGGTCAGTGCTTGGTGCATATTGTTTTCATTTAATAAATGTACACTCTCCCTGCACAAACCTCTCTTGCAGTGGCAGCATGTGTTGTATTTCTTTCCTCTGTCTCCCTCAGATTGCTGCTAGTCTGGAGAAGAACCTAATTCCCCGACTGAGCAGCTCTCCTCCAGACATTGAAGCCCTGAGACTCTACCTCACTCTCCCAGAATGCCCTCTCTTCAGCGATCGAAACAATTACGTGACCATTGCCATCCCGTTTGCCAAAGCACTCCTAAGCCTGAAAGAGGCTCCGCTGAAGGTGCTAGGTAGGATGAAGATGCTTCACATGCTGCAACAGTTTCTCTGTTAATTTTTGCTTCTCACAAAACGTCTGATGTTTGCATCAGGGAACTGGTGGTCCACGTTCGAGCCGCCGGTCTTCCAGCGGCTGGTGGAGTTGTACAAGGAGGTGGTGGTTTATCTGCTCCAGATGCACAAGGTGGGAATCCCGTCAGCAGAGCAGAGGATTTTCACCTGCTTCCTGGACACGTCTCTCCGACTCCTGGAGATCCTGCACACGGTGAGAAATGGGGAAAACAAACTACAAAATACACACATTTGTGTTACGACAGCTGATAACATCCATTCTCCTGGTGCTTCAGGTGAGCGAGAGAGCGGGACACATCATTCAGTACGATAAGTTCTACATCCACGAACTGGACGACCTGATCGACATCAGAAATGACTACGTCACGTGGATCCAGAGGCAGATGTACCCGATGGTGAGTCTGCTGTTGACGTTAGCTCCACCATTCGCTTCATTACATTTGTCTTGTGTTTGATGATCCAGTCTTTTATGCCTCTGTATCCTCAGGGTCATGATGGTGTGGTGACTCTGTGCAGGTATCCCTTTGTATTTGATGCCCAAGCGAAGACGACCCTGCTCCAAACTGATGCCGTCATACAGATGCAGGTAAATCAAGGGTTCCTTTCTTCATGTGTTGCTTTTTATGTCCTTTGAAAACATGTCACATTCTCATCAGTCGTCGTGTTTGCTCTGATAGATGGCGGTGGACCAGGCTCAGATGCAAAACTTCAGCTCCATGTTCCTGCCAGCGGTGGAGTCTGTCAACCCGTGCCTCATCCTCATCGTCCGCAGGGAAAATATTGTCGGAGACACCATGGAGGTCCTGAGGAAGTCCAAGAATGTCGACTACAAGAAACCACTCAAGGTGAAAGGGGCTATAATTATTGTCTTTATATAGACAAAGGACCGCCACTCTTTCGCTATATATAAGTACCAGACTCCATTTACAAAAACAGGAATTTTATCGAGCGGAACACAGGAGCTGCTGGAATACTGCTGCCTTGCTCTGTTTGTTTGTTTGTGTTATTGTGAGACTTTCAGTGATGAAGTGAAGTATTCAGATCCTTTGCATAAGTAGAAGTACCACAAAATAACACAAACACACTAACTGATCGAGGTAGTAGTATTCTAGGAGCTCCTGTGTTCTGCTTGATAAAAATCACTGTTTTTGTGAATGGAGTCTGGTAGTGATATAAAGTGATGTTTCTGGTTAAACAAAGAGGATCTTCCTCTTTAATAAAAAGGTTTATCTCTGTAGGAATCCTGTCCACACTTACAATAACAATCTGTACTGTTTTATACATTGTAGCTTGCAACACTGTATAAAACCAACCATTTACAAAAACATGGGAAAGGCCCAGCTTCAAAAATATCAGTTATCCTTTAAGCAAATATAACACGGATGGATGGCTGGGTTCATCTCATATTATGTAGCATAACGTGTTCTGCTACTAAAATACATACAGCATATTTACAGATCGTAAAAGGTACAGCAGCTCGGCTAATGTTTGCAATATCCACTGCAGGTGATCTTTGTGGGAGAGGAGGCGGTCGATGCAGGAGGCGTGAGAAAAGAGTTCTTCCTCCTGATCATGAAAGAGCTGCTGGATCCTAAATACGGCATGTTTCGTTACTATGAGGAGTCCAGGCTCATCTGGTTTTCAAATAAGGTACTTCACTGTACAGCTCACATATGCTAGGAGAAACTACCCTCCATAAAATCTCTTGACGCTCAGTGACTCTTTCTTTCAGACGTTTGAGGACTTTGACTTGTTCAACCTCATCGGGGTCATCTGTGGTCTGGCCATCTACAATCTCACCATAGTGGAGCTCAACTTCCCCGTGGCCCTTTACAAGAAGCTCCTGAAGAGGAAGCCGACACTAGACGACCTGAAAGAGCTAATGCCAGATGTGGGAAGGTCAGATCAAGGAACAGTCATCTGAGGTTTCCATTTAACATGTTTATGGATGTCAGTTTACCTCGGTATTTTCTTTGCTGCGTCTCAACATCAGTTGTTTAGTATTGAAATTACAGTAGCCTTCAGCATTGTCTAAAAATGAAACAATATTGATAAATGTTTCTGTAAAAACAGGAGTCTGCAGCAGTTACTGGACTACACAGAAGATGACCTTGAGGAAACTTTCTGCTTGAATTTCACAGTAAGACAATTTTCAAACATCCGTCTCTGTGCTGCGTAAAGTATAAAATAACATCTGTGAATCCTATTTAAAAAATCTAAACACAGTCTGTTTTGTCAGATCACAGAGGAAAACTATGGTGCCACGGAGGTTTTGGAACTAGTACCGAACGGTGAAGACATCAATGTAAATAAATCAAACAGGTAAAATCTTCCCACCTGTCCTGTTAACAGCAGATGTTGTTTAAAGGAATAGTTTTACTTTTTTTTCTCTCAAGCAAACAGAGTGGAAGATGGATGCTGCTCTGATGGCTGTATGGCAAAAACATAGCTGTTTAGCTTATCTTAGCATAAAGACTGGAAACAGGGGGGAACAGCTAGCCTAGCTTTATACAAAGGTAGCTAATGGTGTGTTCCAGTTGAACTCAGAAATCAGAATTTTAAGTTCCTAGTCTGAAGTTTCAACCGGATGTCCCCTGAAATCGGATTCCCAACTTGGAAAGTCGGAGCAACCCCCAACAAAAGAACTCAAGTTTTTATCTGTGGAAATGTTGCTACGCTGTTTGCATGAGGAAAATACCACCTAGAGCATTATTATCAACTGGTATTGCTAACAATAGTTAGCAATCACAATGGCAATGTCCAGGATACTTTTGTATTGCTTCACAGTCATGTCTTAACATTACGTTTACAGTTAAATTTGATATAAAATACTATATTGGCTCCATAAGCGTCCATGTTTTTCCAACTAACTTGTGGGTGACGTCACTCCCGGTTCTGACCTCCGACCTCTGATGTAAGGAAGGAACACAGCATAAATCCATCTACCAGCATCTGCAAAGCTGATGGAGACGTTCTATGTTTGTTTTAATTTGTTTTCAAAGATGTAAGTGTAAAAAGTGTAATATTATTTATTTTCCTGAGTGTTGAAGTGTTCCTTTAAGACTCAGACTTGTTTTCCAAACCTTTAACCAGAAAATTAAAACTTGAAAATCTCAATAGTAGAATCATCCTCTGTACTGTCTCCAGACTTCCAAATATCACGTTTCATGTCGCCCCCTGCAGGCAGGACTTTGTCAATGCCTACGTCGACTATGTTTTCAACACATCAGTGGCGCCGCTGTTTGAGTGCTTCTATGCAGGCTTTCACAAAGTGTGCGGCGGTAAAGTTTTAGAGCTGTTCCAGCCAAACGAACTGCAAGCCATGGTCATCGGCAACACCAACTACGACTGGACGGAGCTGGAAAAGGTCTTGTCTCAAATATCGATGAAGGAAAATGTGTCAAAGTCAGGTTAATGAGTTTAAATAGTATAAATAATTTTGTGTTCGCTCCTCAGAGTACTGAATACAAAGGCGAGTACTGGGCGGACCATCCTACTATCCGGCTCTTCTGGGAGGTGTTCCACAGTCTTCCTTTAGAGAAGAAAAAACAGTTCCTCTGTAAGTGCTGCTGTCTTTTTACAGAGAGGCTGTTTCTTTTGGCAAATTTACTCATATGTTTAATGCTTAGCTGGAAAAAGTTGAACCTGTGTCTCTTGCCTTTTCCAGTATTCCTCACAGGAAGTGACCGCATTCCCATCTTGGGCATGAAAAGTCTGAAGCTGGTGATCCAGCCCACCGGTGGAGGGGAGCATTATCTACCTGTCGCCCACACCTGCTTCAACCTGCTGGACCTGCCCAAGTACACGAGTGTAGAAACGCTCCGTGAGAAGCTTTTACAGGCTATAGATCACAATCAAGGCTTTAATCTCGCCTGAAACTTAAACAGAATATGCCTAGAACTCAATGTCTGTCGATGGCGACCACATTCCCACACGTTTTGTTTCGCAGACCTGAACACTGGTTGGAACGAGGAGGCGGCCACATGACAGTAGAATCGATTCAGAGCTGGGTGTTAAGACGTTCCACATTAATCTAGACTTTTGATTTTCCAGCTTTTTGCCATGCCATCACAGTATTTGATGCGCTACTACCAGTCAGTTCACATTTGATATTGCTCTTGTAGATATGCTTTTATTCATGTTTGGATATGACAAGTATGATTAAGCAAACTACTGGTATATACTGTACAGGGCATGCATACAGCAACATAAACACCTGTGAAATACAAGTAACTGCAGCAGCTTCTACCTGTCTGAAGCTTTTAATGTCTTATAACAGTGAGGTGTTTCTGTTACGTTTATACTGACTTTATTCCAGAAACACCTCTAAAAATAATGTAATCCAAACACTGTGGCCTCACAATGACCAGATTTGAATTAGCACTGCTCTAACAAGGTGTCAACAAAAATCTAACATTTTAAGCTCCACTGTGGCAGCAGTTGCTCACACTGTATTTTACAGGTGTTAATGATGTTGTGTCCACTCCCTGTGCGCTCAATGTTTGAACTCAGACAATGTAAACTAACTCTCTTTATGTTTAAGATCTAATGTGACATTTGATTGAGAGCAGTGCGAAGTGTTTTGCTTTTAGATCCTGAGTGGGTTTTCTCGGCTGTGAGCCTTTAACAGTCCACAAATTAAAACAAAGTAAAGCCACTGAAATAAATGTGAGTTACTTTGGGGATAAAATACCATCCTCTTATGTCATATGTCATTAGACTTCTCTTCTTTAATTAAAAACCTGACAACAGATTTCTATCCAAACACTTCAGCTCAGGTTGACATTTTAATGACAAACTGTACATGTTAAATGATATGCACACATTGCAATATATGGTCATGAAGAAGGCAAATGTGTTGTCCCATTAGTAGAGCACTTAAATTTAGCTTCAATGGGGCACTTCATGTGGGACTGCCTTGTAGTAGGTACCACAGGAGGGACAGCGGTGGGAACCTCCCTCATGAACCCAGAACCACACAATAGCTGTGTTGTCTTCCTCACCTGCAGAGAGTTAAAACTGTGAGTAACCTGGTTTTTCATTCATAAGAAAAAAATTTGACTTGTGTTTAGTATACATCACTTACAAAGACAGCCCACCAGCCTCTTGCCCCCAATGCACGGAACAAGCTGAGGGTCCTCCTTGGTGCCTGGGTAGTACTTGGGCTTCAGTATACTGTAGGGATCCTGTAATGTTAATTTAAAGATAATTAGAAGGGGAGACCCAGGCAACATAAGCAAAACATGTGCAAAACTTACTACAAGACTGATGACTTCAGTGACAGGATGAATCCACTTCCACATGGCAAAAATAGTTTGCCTACCACTCTCTCCATGTGCTAGAGTCCAAGATAGACTGAGTAATGTGAACTATACATCCTTCATTTGTGATCACATGATTAGTTTATAGTTACCTAGAAGCCGGGGGTGGTTCAGTTTACCCGCTGGCTTGACTTCAACCTGTATATGGCAAGTCATTTTAACATTTAACCAAAGCACATTCCTGCCTGTAATAATGTTTTTGATTTCCATTAGAGCCTTTATCCCAGTCAAAATCAGATTCTCACTCATCTGAATGGTAATAATAGATATCCAAGATATCTACAGCTTTGATTGTAGTCAAAATGTATGCAATCCTTGAAAAATATAAGTGGTCGTTCTAACATTTAATAGCTAGACTGGACATTGCGCTGGATATTGCAAATATCTTTCATATTCAAAAAGATCATTTTCAGGTCTCCACAATGACATTTTTCCCTATCCAGAATGAATATTGTGGAATTCTGTCTTATGATTCTCCCTAGGAAAAACTCCCATTTCAGATTTCTACAACTGTTACAACTCCACTAGTAATTTATTGGTATCATTGTCATTTTAATGTATTTGTTGCAGATTTCTACTATATGTTTATGGAATATCTGCAAGTGTATTGTTTCTAGTCAGAATGTCAGTTGTGGATATCTGTAATGACATTTTTACTGGTCACAGTGTATGTTTGGATATTCAAAATTACATTATGGATTTGTGACATTTAGATTTCCCGGTAAGAATTCTATTACAGACATCCAGAATGTTCGTTCTGGATACAAAGTATAACGTTGTGCTCAATACACGAGCGGCCAAAGTGATGTCACTTGTCCCAGGAAAAATGACGTAGATATTGAATGGAACGTGGGACGTTCTATTTAACTGGGAAGAACTGAATGACTGGTATCTGTTACAATGTTAGTTGCCCACCTTTCCCTCCTTGAAGGCCATCAATACGCGTCGCTCCAGTCCAGTGGCCTGCTCCTCATCTGTTGGTATCCCTGGAAAAAAACCCAACAAAATATTAAATTAGAAACCAAAGTCAGTGTAATTACGCCAGGGTGCGCTCCTCCATGCACATTACACTCGGACTGTCCGTGTACTTGAACGCCTCCAAAACTGCACGTAGGCAACTACACGCCACCCACCCCAACCAGCTCCTGTCCCCTATCAAGATACTGGCATAAACCCGACGGGCGCGTGCCAAAAGAGGTGTGTCTATCAAAGGCCTTTCCGCGAGATAAAGTCCAAATGACCTTCATTGTTTGATTCAAACATTGTAGTTGCATTGAGGTGGTACACACTGACATATTAATTCCGCAGCACAAAAATGACCACAAACAAAAAATTTTATCACTGCAAATATTGCGTATTAAAACTCAATGTTTTTATTGTCTCTATTAAACACAAACACCGCTGGTTACTGGTCACAATACAGACGCAGTTTATGATTTATAGTTTTAGCGACCAAACTGCGCAATAAACTAAAAATACCGTTTAATATTTTCTTACTACCAGTCCAGCTCCCTCATCTGAACTCCGTCACTTGTGGCCGATGACAGCTGCGCTTCCTCACTGATCTGCGGGCCTGTTATTACGGTGTAAAGTTTTCATTTCCTCGGTAAATAATAATAACTTTACCTTCTGTGGCCATCGCACGGTGTAACGGTCTGGCCACCGCATTGCTCCTCAGCCGCAATGTTGTCGTACAAGCTCGAAGAAGGAGACGTCCCGCCATGACGACTCTGGTCTCACTTTCAGGTACTGGGAATGACCTGAAAGCAACTGTCAGATGGACTTAGATGACCCCCCGACGATCGCGTCTGATTGACAGTTGATCGGACCAATCATAGCAGGAGCGTGGCGGGCGTTAACCAATGAAATTCACCAAATGGGAGCACGAGGAACAAGTGAGAAATATAACCAAGGAGAAATTAATAAAATAAAAGAATTGCAAAAGAGAAAACAATTAAACTACCTTGTATGAATTCAGGCATAAATTATATTGATTGAATTGGGCTTAAGAAATGACAATGAATTGTGATGATTTGCATTTTATAGGCTACTTACGCATTGATATCATACTTGATGCAGTCATTTAATGTGTGTTCGCTAAGTGCCCGCTAGATGGCAGTAATGGAACACAAATGGCAGCCTGTTGAATTTTGAGTAGACTGGAGGAAAAAGACAGAATTTGCAGATAATTTGCGACATTGTATTGCATTTAAGGGGTGTTTTTTAATGTAATGGTGGTGTGAAGGTTGTGAGTGGAGTACTGCTCCAGGTGGAGGCGCTGTAGGACCAAGAAACACTCTTGTTTTCTGCAGATTTATTAAGATAAAGACACAAAGATGAAGGTATTGTATCATATAAATAAATAGTATTTGATTGTGTGTTGTTAATTGATTGATGTAAATAGCATAAAAAGACTGGGTCTCGCTGTATTACTCAGGCTGCACTACAGTGTCTACTCTCGGGCGCGAACCCACTACTGAGCAGCACGGGGGCTTTGACCTGCTCCGTTTCCGACCTGGGCCGGTGCACCCCTCCTTAGACGACCTGGTGGTCCCGGGCTCCCCCCGGAGCACCATATCGATACCGAACTTAGTGCGGACACCCGATCGATATAGTCCACTGCAGCTCAGAGCTCCTGAGCTCAAACGATCCGCCAGCCTCAGCCTCCCAGTGACTTGGATTACAGGCACGCGCCACCGTACCCGGCAGCAGCTCCTTCACTCATAGTGGTTTTGGGAGTTTTACAAATGGAACGTAATACGCGACGTCATCAGGTAGGACGTTCCAACGGAATTCTAATCCACACTCCATACCAGTTTAAACATCAGAAAAAAGAAGACCGGAGCGTGATCCTAAACACCACACTAAAGAATTGAAGGTAAACAAAATTATTTGTTTAACAGTTTCTGATCACGAAATGTCTTTGTTTACTAGTTAATACTACGGTTTTAAAGTATTAAAATATACCAACAAACAATATCTAATACTAGTCTGACATTAATTGTCATCATAATCATACTGAGGAGAATTAACTGTAGCTGTAACTGTATCTCATCCCTGTGTGACAGTGATGGTTAGTTATTTCTGTAAAGCTGTTCTGATTTAGCTTTTTATCAAATAGTAGATTGCAATCAGGAGAATGCACGTGTGACGTAATTACCCAGAACGCACGGCGTCATTGAACGTGACCGACGGCGGGGAGAGCAGAACAGAGCAGAGCAGAGGAGAGCAGAGCGTGATGGCGGACAAATAATGTCGGAAGAACGACTAAAAGTAAAGAGTAAAACCAACGTTTGAGACGTTGCTTCTTTGCTTTGTGTTGTTTTTTCGCGGATAAACTGCATTACACAACAACAACTCTGGTTGTAAAAGTAAACCTTGGGGCTGTTTTTGTCGAACACCATCGAAGGTGGACGCCGAGCAAACCTGCGGCGCGGAGGTAAGCTAACAAGCGTTAACCCTAGTATAAGCATTAGCATGGCCGGATGAAATGTCAGTGGTCGTTTGTTTATTTGCCTTTGCGGTCGCTTTGCAAACATCATGTGTGTCTCCGTAATGCTGTGTTCTCCCTGTTCCTTTGGAGACCATTCGTGGCGGTTTGGCATCAAGTTGTTGATCGTTTTGCATCTTTGTATGGTCAGATTTTTGTCTCGTGTTCGTTTTGTATTGGTTGTGTGTCAGGTTTGTGTTACGTTGTAGCAGCTTTGCATTTCTGCTTTGGTTTACCTCTGTGTTGTATCCGATTGTGTCTCTTTGTATTTTTGTGTCCGTTCCTAGTAATTTGTCCATGGTCGTCCATTGATCCCCTGTTGTGTATAAGAGTGTTTAGTCATTTGCTTGCGGTGACTTGATACTTGATTGAGTACAGTTTTGTTTTAAATGCATACTTGGATATTCAGTTTTAACTTCTTGCTCCTCCACCATAACTACATCAAAACTAAAGCAAACTAAATTCTTTAAGTTTTAATAGTGAAAAGTTTTCTTTTCTAATTTAATTTTGGTATTAGTGTTTCAAGTTTTGCACTTTTGTGTTTCAGGTCAGCTCATGCAGCCTCTGCTAAGATGGAAACACCAGCAATCAACATCATCTTACAGACCAAACAGGTGGGTGTCCTAAATATTTGCCCAGTTTGAATAGAATCTGTCGAGCTGAATTATTAATGTCAGCAACTCTCATTTCATTTGTTAAATCCAAGCTCAAAACTTGGTATTTATTGATTTATTTTACAACATATATCTGGGGAAAAGTAACTCAAATGATTATTAATTGTCTATCAACTAATCACTGAAGCAGTCATGTACAATCATGGCCAAAAACATTGGCAACCCTGCACTTCTCTCAGTAAATTGTAGTAGCTAAAATACTTTGTTATTCACATTTATTTCTTTAGTATGCATTGGAACAAAAGCGCCAACACCGAACTCCAATAATGGACTGGACAAAATATTAGCACCTTTTCAAAACTGTATAAAATAATTGGATTTTAAGCATGTGATGCTCCTTTAATTTGTATTTTAACTCACCTGTGCCAATTAACAGGTGCTGGTAATATAGCGTCAAATCACAGCAAAAGTTATCTCAAGGCACTTTTCATATAGAGCAAGTCTAGACCGTACTCTTCATATTATAATATTTACAGAGAGAGTCCCAACAAATTCCACAGTAAGCAAACACTTAGAACTTCCTTTTAAGAAGCAGAAACTTTGGGCAGAACCACACTAAGGGTAGGCGGCATCTTCCTCGACTGGTTGGGTTGAATTAATTGATACACACAATTAATAATCATTTTACTTTTTCCCAAATATTTGTTGTTGTTGGTTCTTCAGGAAAGGATGACATTCAACTGTTTTGTGTTATGTTCTGGTTCAGCTTTAATGTTGAATATTTATCTATGTTTTCATGGTTAAACTGTTGATGAGGGATAGGTAGTAGTGTATTGATCATTTTCCTTTGCATGTTTCTCTTTGATTTCCTCCAGGTGTCACCACTTGGTCGACCACATCGTCCACGATCGCAGAGACGACGTCGACGATCGGAGAGACATTGTTGAGGATGAGGGAGACATCGTCCTCGATCGGAGATATTGTCCAGGATTGCAGAGACCTTGTCAAAGACGAGAGAGACATTGTCCCATGCTTCGCAGAGCTCTGTGCAAGAATCGGTAGAGACACTGTGGTTCCTCGATTCGACGGCATGACCGTGATCATGGTGACATTGTCGTTGATCTCAGAGACATTGTCTGCGATCACAGAGACATTGTCGATGATCGCAGAGACTTTGTCCATAATCTCAGAGACATTGTCCGCGATCACAGACATAGTCCACGATCACAGAGAGTCTTCGTACAATGAATAAGTTCTTTGACACCAGGACAGAGGCCTCCAGGTAATTCACAAACAGCTTTACATCAATGGTCCGACACAGAGCACTGACATTAAACTGTTTATGTTCAGTATTCAGTTTATCAGAAAAGTATAACCATAGAAGTAATTTGCTGTATAAAAACAATGTATAAGTAATCTTTATTAACAGAAGTAATGTAAAAATATTCAGCAATATCAGAAGTAAGATGCAATAGTCAGAGTAATCTGTTACTAGATGTAGTTTACAACAGTAAATGTTATCTGTAAATTTCCTCCAGGTGTCACCACTTGGTCCACAACATCGTCCACGGTCGCAGAGACATGGTCCATGATCGGAGAGACATTGTTGAGGATGAGGGAGACATCGTCCTCGATCAGAGACATTGTCCATGACTCGTGGTGACTCGGTCCCCGATAAGTCGGCACTGCCGGCGTTCAGAGACACTGTTGATGATCGCAGAGACTTTGTCCATAATCTCAGAGACATTGTCCGCGATCACAGAGACGTAGTCCACGATCACAGAGAGTCTTTGTACAATTAAGAAGATCTTTGACACCAGCACAGAGCCCTCCAGGTAATTCACAAACAGCTTTACATCAACTGTCCAACACAGAGCACTGACATTAAACTGTTTATGTTCAGTATTCAGTTTATCAGAAAAGTATAACCATAGAAGTAATTTGCTGTATAAAAACAACGTATAAGTAATCTTTATTAACAGAAGTAATGTAAAAATATTCAGCAATATCAGAAGTAAGATGTAATACTCAGAGTAATCTGTTACTAGATGTAGTTTACAACAGTAAATGTTATCTGTAAATTTCCTCCAGGTGTCACCACTTGGTCCACAACATCGTCCACGATCGGAGAGACATTGTTGAGGATGAGGGAGACATCGTCCTCGATCAGAGACATTGTCCATGACTCGTGGTGACTCGGTCCCCGATAAGTCGGCACTGCCGGCGTTCAGAGACATTGTCGATGATCGCAGAGACTTTGTCCATAATCTCAGAGACATTGTCCGCGATCACAGAGACGTAGTCCACGATCATGAAAAATCTTTGTACAATGAAGAAGTTCTTTGACAGAGGCCTCCAGGTAATTCACAGACGGCTTTACATCAACTGTCCAACACAGAGCACTGACATTAAACTGTTTATGTTCAGTATTCAGTTCATCAGAAGTAATCTGCTATGTAAAAATAATGTATAAGTAATCTGTATTAATAAAAGTAACGTAAAAGTATTTAGCAACATCAGAAGTAAGATGTAACAGTCAAAGTAATCTGTTACCAGATGTTGTTACTGTGTTTTCATGGTTAAACTGTTGATGAGGGATAGGTAGTAGTGTATTGATCATTTTCCTTTGCATGTTTCTCTTTGATTTCCTCCAGGTGTCACCACTTGGTCCACCACATCGTCCACGATCGCCGAGACGACGTCCACGATCGGAGAGACATTGTTGAGGATGAGGGAGACATCGTCCTCGATCGGAGATATTGTCCAGGATTGCAGAGACCTTGTCAAAGACGAGAGAGACATTGTCCCATGCTTCGCAGAGCTCTGTGCAAGAATCGGTAGAGACACTGTGGTTCCTCGATTCGACGGCATGACCGTGATCATGGTGACATTGTCGTTGATCTCAGAGACATTGTCTGCGATCACAGAGACATTGTCGATGATCGCAGAGACTTTGTCCATAATCTCAGAGACATTGTCCGCGATCACAGACATAGTCCACGATCACAGAGAGTCTTCGTACAATGAATAAGTTCTTTGACACCAGGACAGAGCCCTCCAGGTAATTCACAAACAGCTTTACATCAATGGTCTGACACAGAGCACTGACATTAAACTGTTTATGTTCAGTATTCAGTTTATCAGAAAAGTATAACCATAGAAGTAATTTGCTGTATAAAAACAATGTATAAGTAATCTTTATTAACAGAAGTAATGTAAAAATATTCAGCAATATCAGAAGTAAGATGTAATAGTCAGAGTAATCTTACTAGATGTAGTTTACAACAGTAAATATTATCTGTAAATTTCCTCCAGGTGTCACCACTTGGTCCACAACATTGTCCACGGTCGCAGAGACATGGTCCATGATCGGAGAGACATTGTTGAGGATGAGGGAGACATCGTCCTCGATCAGGGACATTGTCCATGACTCGTGGTGACTCGGTCCCCGATAAGTCGGCACTGCCGGCGTTCAGAGACACTGTCGATGATCGCAGAGACTTTGTCCATAATCTCAGAGACATTGTCCGCGATCACAGAGACGTAGTCCACGATCACAGAGAGTCTTTGTACAATTAAGAAGATCTTTGACACCAGCACAGAGCCCTCCAGGTAATTCACAAACAGCTTTACATCAACTGTCCAACACAGAGCACTGACATTAAACTGTTTATGTTCAGTATTCAGTTTATCAGAAAAGTATAACCATAGAAGTAATTTGCTGTATAAAAACAACGTATAAGTAATCTTTATTAACAGAAGTAATGTAAAAATATTCAGCAATATCAGAAGTAAGATGTAATAGTCAGAGTAATCTTACTAGATGTAGTTTACAACAGTAAATATTATCTGTAAATTTCCTCCAGGTGTCACCACTTGGTCCACAACATTGTCCACGATCGGAGAGACATTGTTGAGGATGAGGGAGACATCGTCCTCGATCAGAGACATTGTCCATGACTCGTGGTGACTCGGTCCCCGATAAGTCGGCACTGCCGGCGTTCAGAGACATTGTCGATGATCGCAGAGACTTTGTCCATAATCTCAGAGACATTGTCCGCGATCACAGAGACGTAGTCCACGATCATAAAGAATCTTTGTACAATGAAGAAGTTCTTTGACAGAGGCCTCCAGGTAATTCACAGACGGCTTTACATCAACTGTCCAACACAGAGCACTGACATTAAACTGTTTATGTTCAGTATTCAGTTCATCAGAAGTAATCTGCTATGTAAAAATAATGTATAAGTAATCTGTATTAATAAAAGTAACGTAAAAGTATTTAGCAACATCAGAAGTAAGATGTAACAGTCAAAGTAATCTGTTACCAGATGTTGTTACTGTGTTTTCATGGTTAAACTGTTGATGAGGGATAGGTAGTAGTGTATTGATCATTTTCCTTTGCATGTTTCTCTTTGATTTCCTCCAGGTGTCACCACTTGGTCCACCACATCGTCCACGATCGCCGAGACGACGTCCACGATCGGAGAGACATTGTTGAGGATGAGGGAGACATCGTCCTCGATCGGAGATATTGTCCAGGATTGCAGAGACCTTGTCAAAGACGAGAGAGACATTGTCCCATGCTTCGCAGAGCTCTGTGCAAGAATCGGTAGAGACACTGTGGTTCCTCGATTCGACGGCATGACCGTGATCATGGTGACATTGTCGTTGATCTCAGAGACATTGTCTGCGATCACAGAGACATTGTCGATGATCGCAGAGACTTTGTCCATAATCTCAGAGACATTGTCCGCGATCACAGACATAGTCCACGATCACAGAGAGTCTTCGTACAATGAATAAGTTCTTTGACACCAGGACAGAGCCCTCCAGGTAATTCACAAACAGCTTTACATCAATGGTCTGACACAGAGCACTGACATTAAACTGTTTATGTTCAGTATTCAGTTTATCAGAAAAGTATAACCATAGAAGTAATTTGCTGTATAAAAACAATGTATAAGTAATCTTTATTAACAGAAGTAATGTAAAAATATTCAGCAATATCAGAAGTAAGATGTAATAGTCAGAGTAATCTTACTAGATGTAGTTTACAACAGTAAATATTATCTGTAAATTTCCTCCAGGTGTCACCACTTGGTCCACAACATTGTCCACGGTCGCAGAGACATGGTCCATGATCGGAGAGACATTGTTGAGGATGAGGGAGACATCGTCCTCGATCAGGGACATTGTCCATGACTCGTGGTGACTCGGTCCCCGATAAGTCGGCACTGCCGGCGTTCAGAGACACTGTCGATGATCGCAGAGACTTTGTCCATAATCTCAGAGACATTGTCCGCGATCACAGAGACGTAGTCCACGATCACAGAGAGTCTTTGTACAATTAAGAAGATCTTTGACACCAGCACAGAGCCCTCCAGGTAATTCACAAACAGCTTTACATCAACTGTCCAACACAGAGCACTGACATTAAACTGTTTATGTTCAGTATTCAGTTTATCAGAAAAGTATAACCATAGAAGTAATTTGCTGTATAAAAACAACGTATAAGTAATCTTTATTAACAGAAGTAATGTAAAAATATTCAGCAATATCAGAAGTAAGATGTAATACTCAGAGTAATCTGTTACTAGATGTAGTTTACAACAGTAAATGTTATCTGTAAATTTCCTCCAGGTGTCACCACTTGGTCCACAACATCGTCCACGATCGGAGAGACATTGTTGAGGATGAGGGAGACATCGTCCTCGATCAGAGACATTGTCCATGACTCGTGGTGACTCGGTCCCCGATAAGTCGGCACTGCCGGCGTTCAGAGACATTGTCGATGATCGCAGAGACTTTGTCCATAATCTCAGAGACATTGTCCGCGATCACAGAGACGTAGTCCACGATCATAAAGAATCTTTGTACAATGAAGAAGTTCTTTGACAGAGGCCTCCAGGTAATTCACAGACGGCTTTACATCAACTGTCCAACACAGAGCACTGACATTAAACTGTTTATGTTCAGTATTCAGTTCATCAGAAGTAATCTGCTATGTAAAAATAATGTATAAGTAATCTGTATTAATAAAAGTAACGTAAAAGTATTTAGCAACATCAGAAGTAAGATGTAACAGTCAAAGTAATCTGTTACCAGATGTTGTTACTGTGTTTTCATGGTTAAACTGTTGATGAGGGATAGGTAGTAGTGTATTGATCATTTTCCTTTGCATGTTTCTCTTTGATTTCCTCCAGGTGTCACCACTTGGTCCACCACATCGTCCACGATCGCCGAGACGACGTCCACGATCGGAGAGACATTGTTGAGGATGAGGGAGACATCGTCCTCGATCGGAGATATTGTCCAGGATTGCAGAGACCTTGTCAAAGACGAGAGAGACATTGTCCCATGCTTCGCAGAGCTCTGTGCAAGAATCGGTAGAGACACTGTGGTTCCTCGATTCGACGGCATGACCGTGATCATGGTGACATTGTCGTTGATCTCAGAGACATTGTCTGCGATCACAGAGACACTGTCGATGATCGCAGAGACTTTGTCCATAATCTCAGAGACATTGTCCGCGATCACAGAGACGTAGTCCACGATCACAGAGTCTTCGTACAATGAAGAAGTTCTTTGACACCAGGACAGAGCCCTCCAGGTAATTCACAAACAGCTTTACATCAACGGTCCGACACAGAGCACTGACATTAAACTGTTTATGTTCAGTATTCAGTTTATCAGAAAAGTATAACCATAAAAGTAATTTGCTGTATAAAAACAATGTATTAGTAATCTTTATTAACAGAAGTAATGTAAAAGTATTCAGCAATATCAGAAGTAAGATGCAATAGTCAGAGTAATCTGTTACTAGATGTAGTTTACAACAGTAAATGTTATCTGTAAATTTCCTCCAGGTGTCACCACTTGGTCCACAACATCGTCCACGGTCGCAGAGACATGGTCCATGATCGGAGAGACATTGTTGAGGATGAGGGAGACATCGTCCTCGAACAGAGACATTGTCCATGACTCGTGGTGACTCGGTCCCCGATAAGTCGGCACTGCCGGCGTTCAGAGACATTGTCGATGATCGCAGAGACTTTGTCCATAATCTCAGAGACATTGTCCGCGATCACAGAGACGTAGTCCACGATCATAAAGAATCTTTGTACAATGAAGAAGTTCTTTGACAGAGGCCTCCAGGTAATTCACAAACGGCTTTACATCAACTGTCCAACACAGAGCACTGACATTAAACTGTTTATGTTCAGTATTCAGTTCATCAGAAGTAATCTGCTATGTAAAAATAATGTATAAGTAATCTGTATTAATAAAAGTAACGTAAAAGTATTTAGCAACATCAGAAGTAAGATGTAACAGTCAAAGTAATCTGTTACCAGATGTTGTTACTGTGTTTTCATGGTTAAACTGTTGATGAGGGATAGGTAGTAGTGTATTGATCATTTTCCTTTGCATGTTTCTCTTTGATTTCCTCCAGGTGTCACCACTTGGTCCACAACATCGTCCACGATCGCTGAGACGTCGTCCATGACCGGAGAGACATTGTTGAGGATGAGGGAGACATCGTCCTCGATCAGAGACATTATCCATGACTCGTGGTGACTCGGTCCCCGATAAGTCGGCATTGCCGGCGTTCAGAGACATTGTCGATGATTGCAGAGACTCTGTCCATAATCTCAGAGACATTGTCCGCGATCACAGAGACGTAGTCCACGATCATAAAGAATCTTCGTACAATGAAGAAGTTCTTTGACAGAGGCCTCCAGGTAATTCACAAACGGCTTTACATCAACTGTCCAACACAGAGCACTGACATTAAACTGTTTATGTTCAGTATTCAGTTTATCAGAAAAGTATAACCATAGAAGTAATTTGCTGTATAAAAACAACGTATAAGTAATCTGTATTAACAGAAGTAATGTAAAAGTATTCAGCAATATCAGAAGTAAGATGTAATACCAAAAGTAATCTGTTACCAGATGTTGTTACTGTGTTTCATGGTTAAACTGTTGATGAGGAATAGGTAGTAATGTGTTGATAATTTTCCTTTGCGTGTTTCTTTTTCATTTCTTTCAGGTGTCTCCACTTCGTCCACAACATTGTCCACAATCGCAGAGACATGGTCCATGATCGGAGAGACATTGTTGAGGATGAGGGAGACATCGTCCACGATCAGAGACATTGTCCATGATCGCAGAGACCTTGTCAAAGATGAGAGAGATGTTGTCCATGATCAGAGACATTGTTCCAGCGGACACGGAGGTCACCGATTTGACAGCACTGCCCGCGATCATGGAGACATTGTTAATGATCACAGAGACAGTGTCTATGATCTCAGAGACATCGTCCACGATCACAAAGTCATTGTCTATGATCTTTGTGATCATTTGTCCATAATCTCAGAGACGTAGTCCGCGATCACAGAGAGTCTTTGCATAATGAAGAAGTTCTTTGAGACCAGGACTGAGGCCTCCAGGTAATTCACAAACAGCTTTACATCAACTGTCCAACCCAGAGCACTGACATTAAACTGTTTATGTTCAGTATTCAGTATATCAGACGTAAAAATAGAAGTGCAATATAAAAATAATGTGTAAGTAATCTGTATTAATGTAATGCAAAAGTAATGAGCAATATCAGAAGTAAGATGTAATAGAGTAATCAGTTACTGGACGTAGTTTCAACCATAAATTATGTGTGCTATACAAATAAAATTGGTTTGAATTTAACTGAATTGAATCTGTAAATTTTTGAAGTAAAATGTAATAAAGGTTTTATGTAATGTTAAAAGTAATGTCGAAAGAAATGGTCAAAAATGTTGTAGAGTAGTAAGGCATGAAAACCGCCCAAAAAATGTCATAGTATAGTAAGATGTCAAAAATGGTCAAAAAATGTCATAGTATAGTAAGGCATGAAAAACGCTCAAAAAATGTCATAGTATAGTAAGATGTCAAAAATGGTCAAAAAATGTCATAGTATAGTAAGATGTCAAAAATGGTCAAAAAATGTCATAGTATAGTAAGATGTCAAAAATGGTCAAAAAATGTCATAGTAT